>NC_056726.1:1747931859-1748134359 GCF_019279795.1 Protopterus annectens | reverse complement strand
AAACAAAGCCTTGAAGCAGAAAAAGTTAACAAGAGACAGAATTGATTATCAGCATCACAATGCTTATCCTCCAGGTAATAGGCTGCAACATACTAGGCCTGGTAATACTCATCTACAGGGTGAGGGGGAACAGTTGAGAGTTCATTCTAGTAGCTTCTTTTTACCGGATTGTGAAAACGTTGTGATGCATGACAATGGTTTTGATGAGGAAGTTTTTTTGGAACAGGTTCCGGGCCCTCGCAGATCGGAGAGACTTATGAAAAAGGACCAGAGGTCCACGAGGGTGGACAGACGAATGGAGGGCAGGGAACGAGGTCTCCAACCGAGGAGGTTTCAGTGACTTTTATTAATAATAGTGATTGTTGTTTTGAGCCAAAACCTGCTGACGTTTTAGTGTGTGTCAACAATGGGGGGGTACTTGTTGTGATGAGTATATGTTATTACAGGATGCATATGGTAATGCAACTGATGATGATGCTTTGAATGTGGAATATACTGTTACTCTGGGTGATGTATGTGAACAATTGTCGCCTGTTTTATTCTGTGACAACATTGGCACTAATGATGAAGTGATTGGAAACAGCATGAATTTAACTCAAACTGGACTATGTGTTGGTTGTAAAATTGTAAAGCAGCAAGGTTTTTTTATTTACAATTACACTGATATCGAAGTAGGGGATGTGCATTTTCAATTGTTCACCAAGGGTATTAGTTTTGTACCAAGTTTTAGGTTGGATGTTTCCCAGGTTTTGATTAACATTAAGCTCTTTATGAGGAGATTGAATTTGGAGATTTATTTCCATGACAGAAAGGATGTTTTTTCACTAAATGGCAACCCCATTAATTCTGGACTTAAAAGGAAAAGTACGTTTATCCCACCTAGTACAAATGAAATTTTAGCTTTAGAAAGACTGGTTGAGTTTGAGGCTAGAAGGATTTGTGGTGGGAGAAACACATCAGGTGATAACCTTACCCCACATGAGAGATTGGTTCTTAAAGAATTGAGATCTAATAACATTAGGTGTATGAGACCAGACAAAGGTGGGGGGATGGTGTTGATGAATAAAATTGATTATTCTACATCCATGATGGTTTTGCTTGAGGACAATAGCACATATACAAGGGTTTCAATTAATGAAATTAATGTTGCCTATAGAGGAATTGATTTGTTTTTATTAGATGCCCTGTTTCAAGGTGATATCACGGAATTGGAGTTTGATTTTCTTTCTGTTAAATACCCTGTTATTCCATGCATCTTTGGTATCCCAAAGGTGCATAAGGGCACAGAACGGTTACAATTTAGGCCGATTGTGTCAGCTAGGGGTTCAAAGACTGAGCCCCTTGCTGCATTTGTGGATGAACTGTGTAAAACAACTTTAAGTGATGTGGCCCATATTGTGAAGGATTCATGGCATTGCCTTGAGAGATTGAAGGTCGTGGGAAATCACAATAGGTCCTTTTGTTTTCTAACAATTGATGTTGTTAACTTATTTTCAGTCATTCCACATGGGGAGGGTTTGGAGATGTTTCGGGATAGTTTGTTACTATGTCCAAGTATTGACAAGAGTAAAATAAATTTTATTTGTGATCTGATGGAAATTATTTTGAAAAATAATTTTATTAGATTTGAAGGGGAAACTTTCCAGCAATGCTCTGGGGTTGCAATGGGGGCGAGGTGTGCACCCATTTTTGCAAACCTCGTGTTATTGGCATGGGAAAGAGCTTTTATTTTTCCATCAAGATTTTGTGCGAATATTGTGCTCTACAATAGGTTCCTTGATGATTTGCTTATCTTGTGGGATGGAGATGAGTTGAGTGCAATTGATTTTGTTGAATATATAAATTGCACTACGAGTTTCTTGAGATTTACCCATGTATGGAGTGTAGAGAGGGTAAATTATTTGGACTTGACCATCTTCAAGGATGGTGATGGTTTGGCTAGTACCCTGTATAGGAAAGATAGTTATTCTAACTCCCTTTTACATTTTACGAGTTGCCACCCTTATCATCAGAAAAGAGGGGTGGCTAAGGGTCAAATGGTACGTATATCAAGATTGATAAGTGATGAAATATTATTCAAACAGGAAATGTATAAACTCATAGGTATGCTTCTGGATAGGGGTTATCCACTTAAACTATTACTTAAGGTAAAGAGAGAAGTGGTAAGGAAAAGGAGTACAGCTTTTTCTCCTATCCTTAGAAGTAGTTTGGAGGTTACGGTTGATGTGCATCAGCATGGTGCTGTTAAGACTTTGGGCCTGGAGGGACCTTGTCTCATTCTGAAATATAATGAGAAGGCCTCTGATATTGCTACAGCTTTACGGGATGCATGGAATCATTGTTTGGATAATACAACCAAGGATATTATTGGGAGGGCACCTAGAATTGTGTTTAGTAAAGGTGAAAATTTGAAAAGAATTCTTGAAAAAGTACCTAGAGTTAGGAAATCTAAGATGTCCAAGTGTGGTAATTGTAGGTGTTGTAGGTTCATTAGTGAAGGTGCGCATCTATGTGTAAAAGGTTTTGAGCGTACATTACCCTGTCCGGGTTTGTGCAATTGTAACACAAAGAATTTAGTTTATGTTGCTTCATGTATCACGTGTGATGCATTCTACGTGGGTATGACCACACGTAGACTGCGTGATAGAATTAGTGAGCATATACGTAGTTTGAAAAAGAAAGATCAACACAATGCTTTGTTTCTACATAGTTGCCAATGTAATGATTTTAAAAAATTTTTATTTTTTGTCGTAGACAGGATTTATGAAGACCAGGGGGGTGACATTGGCAACAAGGTGGCCTTGTTGGAGGTTGAATGGCAGGTGAGGCTTAATGCCATGAGATTTCC
Organism: Protopterus annectens; assembly: GCF_019279795.1. NCBI lineage: Eukaryota > Metazoa > Chordata > Ceratodontiformes > Protopteridae > Protopterus > Protopterus annectens. The sequence goes on along the minus strand of NC_056726.1, from coordinate 1,748,131,511 downwards.
TGGCATTAATGACTATATATCTATTAAGCCAGTTTTAAAGTATAAAGCCAGTTGCATATAATATAATTTATGTAATCCATGAATTAATATATATATATATATATATATATATATATATATATATATATATATATATATATATATATATATATGGAAAATGTTTTTTAAAGAAAAGTTTTCTTTTTTAATAGTATGTATTATGTAAATTAAATTAAATAATGTAGATAGGTTATATTGTGATTTCTTTTATGAATGACAATTTTCTATGTCAATGCATTTGTTGTTTTTTAGTTTTTAGTTTTGTGTAATGTGTTTTTAAATATGAGAGCAGTGGGGTTTTGGCTCATTGGTGTATTTGAAATATGATGTCATTAATTGATTTGATGTAATTATTTAAATATGGTGCTTGTTAAGTGTAAACCGACTCTGATGATGCCTTTTTAGGTGAAAGCGCTTAGTCGGTGGATGTGTGGATATTAAATTACATTCCTTATAGTTTTGCTGGTCCTGAGTATCTTTGGGCAGTTGTTGCTGTCATTACTTTGGTTCTTTGTTAGGGATGGCCTACACCTTTCTCATCATGGATTCTGTATACTGGCCAAGATTTTTTCTTCCTTTGTAGTGCTTTTAGGCACGGTATGATTCCTCAAATTACCTACATAGGCAAACAAAATCAAGTCTATACAAAGGTAGCACTGCTCAATGCTATAAGACTAAATAAGAAGTTGCACTTCTTACAGATATTACTAACTCTTGAAAATATAGATTCTGCATAGGCACTGAAACATGGTTTCAGAACAGTGACAGCACCTTCAAAATGCAGGGTATAAATTAGACCCAACCCCAAAAATTATGTTGTTATTGAAGGGAGCGTGTCCATATTCCTAAGAAGCCAATTCACAGCAAGACTGTTAAGTCAGGACAACGACCATGACCTCCTCTATCTTTCTCACAGTAAATAAAACTCCATACTAAATCACAGCAAACTACTATACCACCTCTCATTGTCATCCGGAGCCCATGAGGCATATCGAAAAAAATTGACATCTCTGCCTGTCAAGCCTAACACTGTCTCTTAGGAGACTTCAACTACCCTTCCATTAACTGGAAAACTTATACCAACACAAATAAGTATTCACAAAAAAAGATTCCAAGACTTCATTAATATCAACCCTTTAGGCTAACTGAATCACGTCCCAACTAAGGGTTCAAAAATACTGGACCCAGTTTTCATCAATATAGCCCCCTATGCTCAACACACAGCCCATCACTCAACTCTGACCACTGTTCCATAACCCTCACAAAAGGGACAACACAAGTTACCACAAAACCCTTCTTTCTTTAGAGACTACTCTAAGGTAAACTTACTTCATCCTACTGATGACATGATGGATGATTCCCTCTCACACACTTGTCACCTTTGTGGACAGTTTCTATATCATCCTCAAAGCATACATTGAGGTACTGGTTCCCATAAGACACAAACAATGCCAAAGTCAGAAAAAAACCCTACTGGAACCCTAATATAAACTGTGAAGGCTGCCAGCCTAGCTAGATAGAATTCTGTAGATAATTCTATGTCGCTGTAAATATTAACATAATCCACAGGCTTGTTTTTTTCAAATGTAAGAAAATTAAATGCAAGAAAACTGTGCTATATGCTAAACTTCAAAAATGTAACTACTGTGCACCCTACTGGAAGACGGCTCTTAAGTAAAGAATTACCACTGTGTTCGATCTCAAGCTTAGAGACAGCATGTCTGGGCTAGCAAATTCTTTAATTTGTTATTAAGACAGAGATACTTACTAGATTTTACATGTAAAAGTGCATTTTATTGCTTTGGCTTCCTGGCCAGGTGCAACTTAAAGAGAAATGTAAATTTTGAGTTTGTTAGCCTGGGAACTAAAGGAGAAGTGATAAAAATTATGTAATGTGAAATGACTCCGCAATATTGGTTGTTATCAATTTAAGATTTTCTCAGAGAAAAACTGAGCATTTTGGATTTTGTCTGAAGCTAACATCAACTCACCAGCATGTTGCCTTGTAAGTAAAGTTATTTAGGACATAGTTTCTCTTAGAGTTGGATAGAAATTTAGCCAGATTAGTCGAGCTGTTTTCCATATTTATGTCAGACTATCCTACAACATTGTTTTAAAGTTCCTGTGATTTCTGAATTCTTTATTAGCACGGTGTTGAACTGATGAGATTTGTCTTGTATTTTTTATTATTTATTATTAAATATTTTTAAACCTTTCAACTGTGGTTCTTTTGTGCAGAGATAATTTAAGCTCTGGATAGTACTTGCATGTATTTGGTGATACTGTCCAAGCCACTCCAATAGTCTTGCTGCTCAGTCACACTTACTATTTGGATAACAGTAACATTACACAGTGAAATTTGTCACCCTATGGGAAGGGCCTAAGTAGCTGATAAGAATAGTTGGTGGCAGTCATTACTACCTTATAGCCTGGTAGGAGGGGGCATAGCTGGAAAACCTTTGCCAGCCTTCCCCAGGAGTGTTGGTGTGTTTGTATATAAACCAAATCTCAAAGTGTGTGCGTGTCAGCTACTTGCGTAGGGACACGAAGCAACGGTTGGACAGAGGTTATTGGAAGTTTTGGCTTGACTACTCGGCTGAGATCTGAACCCTAGAGCTGTGCCAGTGGGGAGTCTTACTGGGGATCTGGAGAGAAAGGGAGAAACCAGGCCCATACTGACTGTGATCTGTGTGTTCTTAGGGGACATTGTACTTTATTGTGTGTGTATTTGTTATCCCCCCCCAATGTGCACATCCCTCACTGGTGCTGGTGGTGAGGACTGAGGCTCCTTTGATTACTGGACCAGAGTGCGGGCATCACATATTAACTGTTTGGCAGTGGTGGGATATCCATATCAAATATTGTTTGATAGTGGTGAGTTAACCATATCACATACTAATTGGCTTGTAGTGGTGTGGATGGTGAATTCTTGTAGCTTGTGTACAGTGATCACTGAAAGTGATTTTGTGCTCTAAATCAGCCACACAGTGAATACTGTGAGTTCAGATCACAAGTGTTTTATTTCATTTGTTAGCATAGTCAGTGAGACCAGGCAAGCATGTCAGCAGAGGAGTACAGTAAGCTGACAAGGAGCCAGCTGGCTGAGATGTGCCACGCTAAAGGACTGGTGCATGGAAACTGGACTAAAGCAGACTATTGCAGCTTTGGTCACAGCTGCATCAGAGAATAGCAACCAGGACGACGATCAGACTGGCCATGGAGATGTACAACACTCAGAAAATGGACAGCTCAACCTTTTGGCATAGGCCTTGAAAATCCATCTGGAGCTAAAGAGACTTGAGTTGGAGACCAGGTGTTTGGAAACAGAAGCAGCAGAGAGATGGAGTCTTCTACAGGCTGAGGAAAATGAGAAACTGCTGCACCTGGAAGCTGAGGAGAAGCAGAGGCAGCCTGAAAAGGAGATGCTGACTCTTCACCAGTGTCATGGAGGTAATGGAGAAGGGAGTAACCAGACCAGCACAAAAGGTCAGTAAATTTCTTCCGCAGTTTAAAGAGAGGGATAATTTTGATAGTTTCATTCATAGGTTTGATAGGGTATGTAAACAGTATGATGTTGACCATAGGCTCTGGGTATGGTTCCTGATCCCCTTACTGCATGGTAAAGCTGTAACTGTGCTTTCTTAATTATCTAACCGTGAATTTGTTAATTATACTGCTGTTAAGAATTGTTTGCTAGAATTTTTAAGCTAACACATGAAGTTTATAGGGAAAAGTTTTGTGAGTATAGGCGCAAGGCAGAAGAAAGTCTGTGTGAATATGTTACTGACCTGAGTACTTATTTTCATAGGTGGGTGAGTGGATGGCAGGTCACCACTTTTGTAGGGCTGGCAGACATTTTGGTGAGGGAACAAACCCTTAGCACTCTGCCTGAGGATGAGAGGATCTGGTAGACAATGTGCTACATCAGACGAATTAGGAAAGAAGGGAAACCTATACCTAGCAAGCAGGGCATCACTGCACAGGAAAGGGACACCCAGTACTGCTCATGGTTCTAAAAGAACCCATGGTGGGCAGTCCAGACTGCTCCAACAGAATCTAACAGTAGCAGGGGAAGCCACTAGTTCAGGTACACATCCAGGATCTAGGGTTAAATGCTTTGAATGCAACCAATGGGGCCATGTGGCATATAGATGTCCACGGAGGCAAGGTGGGGAACAAAAGGTGAGGGAGCTATTAAGTGGCAAGGACAAAATGCCAACAGTAGGTTGTCTTGAGACAACAAGGGTACCAAACTACCAACAGAGGTTATATCCTATCATAGTGAATGACAAACAGGCCATTGCTAAGAGAGAGAGACAGCCTCTAACATAACCATTGTGAATGTGATGCAATGGTTACAGAGGAGCGCTACTTGCCTGGGCAGTCTACTCCACTCAGAGGTTTAGGAGGGACTCCATTTCCAAATACCTTTGGCTAGGGTTCACCTTGACTGGGAGGGTGGAAAAGGAAGCCAGCAAGTACGTGTGTTTGAGGATATCCCTGTTAATGTCCTGATAGGGAATGATTTTGATAATGCAATACCATGTGCTCATGCAGTTACATGTGGTCAGGCTTGGAGACAAGCATGTGGGCCTGGTAGCCTGGAGGAGACACAGTCAGACCGCATACTTGCAGCCAGGACTGGTGAGGTGGTTACTTTAGGGAGGGAGCTACTCTCTTAGCAGTGAGACTGGAGGTAAGCCACAGCTGCTTGTGGGTACTGATGGTCCCATGAACAGAATGACTGCAAGGGTAGAGATGAGTAGTTGTACCCAGGCTGACAGTGAGACATCACTTTCAGAGGATGCCAGACTTCCGGTGGAAGGGGAGCTGGAAAGGGGTTACAAAGAGAGAGTTAAGGCAGGCTCACCACTCAGACCCTACATTACAAGGCATGAGGCAGGTAGCTAGTGAGGCACCTGATTCTCAAGGGAAGGGGGAATCAGTATACTGGAAAAAAGGGTTAATGTATAGTGTGTGGACCCCTGAGGGAGGACAAGAAGGTGAGAGAATACAGCAGTTGGTAGTGCTTAGAGCCTACCATCTGACCTTTCTAGCCATAGCCCATGATATTCCCTTTGCAGGTCATATGGGCATAAAACGTACAAAGAGATATATTATGCAGAACTTCTATTGCAGTGGAATCTCCACAGATTTAACAGAGTGCTGCAAGACCTGTGAGCAGTGCCAAAAGGTAGGCAATGCAAGAGACAAGGTGAGAGCTCCTTTGATGCCTTTGCCTGTGACTCAGAAGCCATTTCAGAGGGTAGGCTATGGATATTGTGGGGCTTCAGTGTACCCCAAATTCCACAGGGAAAAAGTATATCCTAGTGGTAGTAGATTATGGTACAAGATACCCATTCAGACATGGCCTGCACCTGTTACCAAAAAGCAGCTGAAGGCATTCTTAGGGACAGCAGGGTACTACAGAAAGTTTGTCCCCAGTTACAGTACCATAGCTGCTCCCACTCACACACCTGACATAGCAAAACAGGTGAGATAAGGTAGTGTGGACCCCAGCATGTGAGCAGGCATTCCAGAAGCTTAAAGAAGCTTTGCGAGGACCTTCTGTGTTAGACAGTCCCGATTACAGCAAATATTTTGTTGTGCAGGTGGGTGCTTTGAATCATAGGGTGGGAGCTGTACTTAGCCAGATTTCTTCAGAGGGAGAAGAGCACCCAGTGGTTTATTTCAGTCATAGGCTTCAACCCAGGGAGAAATGCTATGCAGCTGTAGAAAAAGAATGTCTAGCCATAGTGTGGGAACTACATAAACTTCAGCCTTATCTGTATGGAAGGAAATTCACTGTAGTTACAGATCACAAAACCCTAACATGGTTACATCGAGCCAGCCAGCAAAATGCCAAGTTGTTAAGATGGAGCCTAGGGTTACAGGCATATATGTCAGTGCAGCACCGCAGTGGGATTAGCAATGCCAATGCAGATGGGCTCTCAAGAAAGGGAATGGGGTAAGGTATACTCAGATGGACCTAACCCTCTTCAAGCAATGTTTCTCAAGGGTCACTTGAAAAACTAGCTTGAGTTCTCGGGGGGGGGTGATATGTGAAGACTGATAGCCCAGCTAGATAAAATTTTGTAGATAATTCTGTGTCATTGTAAATTCCCAGGCTTGTTTTTTTCAAATGTAAGAAAAAAGAAGTTATGTACTCACCGTAACGTTCCATGTGAGTTTATCTCACCTTTATTCTCACTGAAGGGTTCGGAGCGACATGGCCGTTAGCAAAGCTCAAGGTTTACAAGTAGCTCGAGACCAAGCACCTTATCCCCATGATGCACTGTTGGAATTACCTCAGATCTTGTTTGCTGCGTGTATATATAACCCTGTAAGGGGTGCACTCACCAAGAAAGAAGTAGTAGTATTGAACAACCAAGATGATACTAGCCTCTAGGTCAACTGTCAGCCAGGAGGGGGATGGAGGGAGGGACGTGAGAATAAAGGCGAGATAAATAACTCACATGGAACATTATGATGAGTACATAACTTCTTTATGCAAAGTTGTTAAATCTCGCCGTTTATTATCACTGATGGGTAGCGTCCCTAGCACCCACAATCTTGGGTGGCTCACGGGAGTGCATTTTTCAGGACCGTAGAACCAAAAGAAGACCTGTCCCTGGAAGCTTTATCCACTTTCTAATGATAAAGGTATGAGGCTTAGACCAAGTGGCTGCAGCACAAATGTTATCAAGGGGCAATATGGCTTGAAAAGCAGAAGACGTAGAAATGGCTCTGGTTGAATGAGCCTTTACTTTGTGTGGCAAAGGTATGTTAGCAGTTGCATGAACAAATGAGATACAATCAGATAACCATTTTGAAAGGGTTGTTTTAGCCACTGGTCTACCTTTTCTGGCCTCCAAAAAGGATATAAAAAGTTGATCTGATTTCCTAATATCCTTAGTTCTATCAAGATAAAATCTGAGCTGTCTGTGCATGTCAGGTTTGTGCAGCATGTATTCTAATTTGTTGGAATGGTTGGGAAAAAAAGACTGGCAACTCAATGACCTGACTGATATTAGACTCAGAACAGACTATAGGCAAAAAAGAGGGGTTTGTTCTGAGAAATACTCTATCAGCATGGAAAATCATGTAAGGAGGTCTGATAGATAATGCTTGAAGTTCTGACACACTGAGGGCAGAAGTAATTGGCCACCAGAAAAATAGTTTTCTAGGACAAAAATTTGAGATCACAAGATGATGCTGGTTCGAAGGGGGGAAGAATTATTTGAGATAGCATAAAATTCAAATTCCAAAGAGAATAAGGGGTTTTGACAGGAGGCCTCATGAGAAAAACCTTAGATAACTTATGGGCCATAATATCGAACCCATCCAATCCAAGGTGGAAATTTGATATGGCAGCTAACTGTACCTGAACTGTGGCAGCTGCTGCTGCTCCTTCCTTAAAAATCATTGTCAAAAACTCTACAATGGATGACAAAGGAGCTCGGAAAGGGTCAATATTTTGTATGCTGGCCCAGATGGAGAACCTTTTCCACTTACTGGAATATAGTTTTCTGGTGGATGGCTTATGAGAAGACAATAGAATTTGTCTTGTCATCTGAGAGGGAATGAAGCCTGGCTATTTGGGGAAGTGGATCAGCCAAGCAGTCGGCTTTAGAGACTGCAGTGAAGGATGGAGGTCCCCTGACGGGTGTGTCAGGAGGTCTGGAACTGGGTCCAGGATCCATGGATCCTCCAGCAGATGATGGTGAAGAAAAGGGAACCAAATCTGTCGAGGCCAATGGGGGGGTTATAAGGATAACAGTCCTTCCCAGCGACTCTGCTTTCTGTGAAAACCTGGGTATCAATGGAATTGGAGGGAATGCATATAGGAGACCCGGAGGCCAGTCGTGCATGAGTGCGTCTCTCGGTGGATGTCCCAGAGGTGGTATCAGGGCAAAGTAGCTTCTGCATTTAGTATTGATGTGACTGGCAAAGAAGTCCCAGCAAGTCTGGCCCCATTTGCAGAAAATCATGTCCGCAACGTGTTGGTCGAGAGACCACTCATGAGGCAACAAGATTGCCCTGCTCAGCTTGTCCGCTATCATGTTGGATTTCCCTGGGATGTGCGTTGCTAACAGAAAACACTGGGATGACACAGCCCATTGCCATACCCTGAGGGCTTCTCGACAAAGGGGGTAAGACTTGATTCCGCCCTGTTTGTTCAAGTACCTGACCACTGACATGTTGTCTGTCTGAATTGCAATTGTCCCTAGAGGAAGAGAGTCCTGAAAGTACTGCAATGCCCGAAGTACTGCTCTCAACTCCAGAACACTGATATGTAGATGTGACTCTTGATCCATCGATGTGTCTTGGGCAGTCTTTCCCTGAAAATGCCCCCCCCCCCCTATCAGGGAAGCGTCCGTGGTCACAGTGGCCACTGGGGGGGGGGGGCACAAAGGATTGTCCTATTGTGACATGAAGAGACGTCAAACACCACCGTAGGTCCCTCTTGCAAGAGTTTGTGATGAGAATCATATGGTTCATTGCCAGTTTCTGGTAAGACCATTGAGCGAACAGAAGCCATTGAAGAATTCGCATATTCATCCTTGCGAGTGGAATGGCTAGAATTATTGCCGCCATAAAACCTAGTACCTTCAAGATCTCTGCAGCTGTAGCTCTGTTCTTTGACACCAATGAGTTGACGTGTTGGCAAAGAAGTGAGACCCTTTCGACTGGAAGACGTACAGTGGTGGTTGAGGTATCTAACTCTGCTCCTATAAAGATGGTATGCTGCGATGGGGACAAGGCAGACTTTTCAAAGTTGACTGTAATACCCAAGTGGTTGCAGAGTGTCAGAGTAGATTCTGTTGCCTGAATTGATGCCTGATGGTGGCGGTAAGGAGCCAATCATCTAGGTATGGAAACACCTGGAATCCTAGACACCTCAGGTGAGCCGTGACCACTGCCATGCATTTGGTGAACACTCTGGGGGCTGTAGTGAGACCAAAGGGCAGGGCTTGAAACTGGTAGTGATTGGCTCCCAGCTGGAAATGCAGGTGATCTCTGGAGTGTCTGTCCATCTTTATGCGGTAGTACACGTCCTTGAGATCGATGGGAGCACATCCAATCGCCTTTCCCTAAAAAGGGAAGAATGGCCTGAAGCGTGACCATTCGGAACTTCTCTTGTTTTTTACAAATTGGTCGAGTCTGCTGAGGTCCAAGATAGGTCTCCAGTCCCCTGTTTTCTTTAGAACCAAAAAGAATCTTGAGTAAGTTCTGAATCCTGCTTGGTCTGCTGGGACTGGCTGGATAGCTCTTTCTTCTAGCAACTTGCGGACCTCTATAGTTGCATGTCCCCTGAAACTGGGTGGAACATCCGGGATTTTGTTGACAGGAGTGGTAGGGGAAGAGAACGGTATGAAATACCCTCTGGAAATTATGCTTTGTACCCAGGTATCGAATGTTATGCTTAGCCAGGCTTCTGGGTACAAAGATAAGTGACCCCCGACTGCCTCCAGAGCCAGACAGCCGGGTCTCCATTCAGGAGCACTGGTAGGGCTGACCAAAGAACTGGCCTCTGTCACCCTGCTGTTGCGGACCCCCCTGCCGTGCGGGCAGTGTCTTCCATTATAACCCCCTCCTCTGCCTCTAGAGGGGGTTTCACCACGTGCGTCCTGAAAGGCTCCCCTGGGCTTTTCGGAACCACATCTTTCCACCCTTAGGGCCCTTGGGATAGGGCCGAGTAGGGGTAGAAAAACGGACTCCGGCGGCGGATAGAGTATTTCCTTCCTGCTCACACCTGGTTAGAGTTTCCTTTACCTTGGGCCCAAACAGGGATGAGCCATCAAATGAGGTGTTGATAAAGGAAGACTTGAAAGGCTCCCCAAAGGAACAGAGATGCATCCAGGCTTGTCTTCGCAGAGCAATGCCTGAACTAGAGGCCCTACTTGAACCATCAGTTGCGTAAGATATGAGACGCATGGACAAGTTCACAATAGAGTTTAGTGTAGCGAGCTGGGTGGTAAGTTTGTCGGAAATCCCTGCAGCTACCGTACCCTGGAGAGTATCTCCTAGCTCTTTCAGGAGATCTCTTTGTAGTCTGGTAAAATGGATTAAATAGTTCAGTGATTGAATGGAAACAGTCACTGAACTAAACATGCATTTCCCATCTATCTATGATCCTGGAATCTCTGTTAGGAGGATGGACAGATGAGGATGTCTCAGACATTTCCTTTTTGGTGGCTGCTGCCACCGCCATGGCATCAACAGGCACTTCCTTAGTCAAAAAAGCTTTGTCCATGGGGGCAGAGATGAACTTATTTGGCTTCCGAGGGACAGGTTCCATGGCCTCTGAAGACTCCCACACCTTACGAGAGATCAGCTCCATGAGCTCATCATAAGGCAGAGACACCCAAGAGGTGGAAGGTTGAGACTCAAAAGCCTTCAAGAGCACTGACTCGTCCTCAGTAGGGCTTTAGGACTGCCAACCACCCCTCTGATTAAGGATCTCTAATATCTCCGCAAAGGAGACATCCTAAGATGGGGATCGAGGGGACCCTTCTGACTCATCCAAGTCAGTGTTAGATGTCAAAGACTCCTGTGGAGAGTCCAAGTGCCTCCTCTTGCACAGTCTCTTCCCGAGTACCTCCTCAGCGGGGGCTTCTGGGGAGGTCTCAGAAGAGCAGGGGGCACCCTGTGGGGCTACTTGAGGCTCAGGGTCTCTACGCTTGGGTTGACCGGTAGAAGGAGTGGACACAGGCACTTGAGGGGAAGAGGAAGCCAGACTTGATGCTGATGATGTCTTTGGAGACAGGACTCTCCTCATGGCATCGAACGCATCATGACTCAGACGAGAAGGGGTAGACTGATCCTCCCGCACTGAGGACATGGGCTCAGAGTCCGAGGTAGGAACAGAGCTCATCCAAGCCGAAGCCCGGAGAGGACAAGTTGGCACCGACAAATCGGTATGACCATCTTCTCCGGACCCAACAGGTGAGTGTCGGCTCCTAGAGTCCCCAGTCGGCACAGAGGACTTCCGAGTAGATGGAACTGATAACACCAGAGCAGGTCTTGGCTCCACAGGCTCAACAACCATCAGGTCTGCTTCCTCCTACTCCGAAAGTCCAGTACGGCTCGGAGGAGGAGCAGTCAAGTCCGGGGTAATGGTCTGCGGTTCAGACGAAAGTGCCGGAGCCGACATCAATTTGGCAAGGCCTGATGCCCGTAAAAGCTTCTGCACCAACCAGTCCATATCCAGATCTGAGAGGCTGACAGAAGACTTCGAGGAGTGCACTGAGGGTGCTGATTGAAGCAGAGGAGATGAGGGAACCTCAGAAACCGGCTCCAAAGCTGTGAGCTGGCTCCGAACGGAAGGGACACTCTGTTCCGAAGGCAGTGGAACCAATGACCCTACACCCTCCATTTTTTTAGTCTTTTTAGATAACTTGGAGTCACCTGAAGATTTGGATGACTTAGAGGACTTACTAGCACCATCCTGGTCACCCAGTGCTTCTGAGAAGGGGTGCTGAAGTAAACCCCTATCCACCAATTTCCTCCTCCTCTCTAAAAGTACCCTGGAAGAGAAGGAGTGACAGATGCTACAAGAGTCTTGGAGGTGTAATGCCCCCACACAATAGACACACTGAACGTGCCCGTCAGTGAGTGACATCTTTTGTCCATAATCCGGACATTTTTTTAAGCCAGATTTAGGATATTGCTTCTCTTTCTCTTCAGACATGCTTTTAAATTTAGACAAATTTAAACAAATAGAAAAAACACACTGTAAGCAACTATTGAAATAACTACTGACTAAGAATTTAGTTAAATACAAGGCAAACTGCTAACTAGAAACACTTTTATAGAAAAAACAAAGCCAACACAGGGCACTTATCTAAATCTATATAGAAATATATATATAAACTATCCTAACGAGAATGAAAGTCAAGACAAAGTTTTTAAAACTTGCAAATAGTTGAATCCTTCCAATAAAATTGGTCTGAGCAATCTGGAACACCGAGATTTGTGCCGCAGCAAACTAGATCTGGGGTAATTCCAGCAGTGCATCATGGGATAAGGGGCTTGGTCTTGAGCTACTGGTAAACCGTGAGCTTTGCCAACGGCCGTGTCGGAGCTGAGGATCGGCTCCGAACCCATCAGTGAGAATAAATGGCGAGATTTAACAACTTCACATACTATGTTATATGCTGAACTTCAAAAATGTAACCACAGTGCACCCTGTTGGAAGAAAGCTGTTAAGTAAAGAATTACCACTGTGTTTGATCTCAAGCTCGGAGACAGCATGTCTGGGCTAGAAAACTGTTTCTATTATTAAGAGAGAGATAATTACTAGATTTTACATGTAAAAGTGTATTTTATTGCTGTGGCTTCCTGGCCAGAGATATCTTTCTGTTAGACTGAGAACTAAAGAAGTGATAAAAATTATGTAATGTGAAATTACTCAGCAGTATTTGGTGTTATCAATTTAAGACTTTCACAGAGAGAAAGATTGAGCATTTTAGATTTCGTCTGAAGCTAACAACTCCTCACCGGCACATTGCCTTGTAAGTAAAGTTATTTAAGACATTGTTTCTCTTAGAGTTAGATAGACATTTTGCCGGATTAGTCTAGCTGTTTTCTATATTTATGTCAGACTATCCTACAATACTTGAGATGCGAAGCGTAGTTACCAGTTAGTCAGTATCACCATAAAAAGCAAAAAGTATACCAAGTACTGTATCAAACTTCCGTGGAACAATGGCTTGAAAACTTGATTCAAGAGCAAAACTTCAGAGGAACAATAGCTTGGAAACCTTCAATGACAAACCAAGCGTTCAACAGAGTATATCCAAGGTAGTTTATTCATATAAAAATCGGCAAGCGCCTTCAACTAGGTCTTCATCAGGCCGTTCTTTATTTGAATTAACTGTTGACTCCATCTACAAGCAGATAGCTTATTTTTGTATGCACTGACTCGCATACTGGCGTTGAATAACAAGCCTGCATTGCATTTACTTGCTTTCTTTGTTATACGACTTTGGATATATCCCGTTGAACGCTTGAGGTGCTGAAGAGTTTTCAAGCCATTGTTCCACGGAAGTTTGATACAGTACTTGGTATACTTTTTGCTTTTTATGGTGATACTGACTAACTGGTAACTCTATCTGTACGCAGCTAGCGTATTAGTGTACTTGTGTGTTATACAGACTGCTGTTGATTGATACGCATACTGTGCCACCACGCCTGCATCTCATATATTTTTTCTTTAACTATTTGGAAGCACAGGAGTGTTGGTGAGTGTAACCTTGCAGTTTTCTTTATCCTACAATACTGTTTTAAACTTACTGTGATTTCTGAACTCTTGATTAGCAATGTGCTGAGCTGATGAGATTTGTCTTGTGTTTTTATTATTCAATATTTTTAAACCTTTCAACTGTGGCTGTTTTCTGTAGAGATAATTTAAGCTCTTGGAGAGTACTTGCATGGATACGGTCCAAGCAACTCCAACAGTCTTGCTGCTCAGTCACACTATTTGGATAACAGTAACATTACACAGTGAAATTGGTCACCATTTGGGAAGGGCCTTATAGTAGCTGGTATTAGTGGTTGGTGGCAGTCGGTACCACCTTATAGTCTGGGCAGAAAGGGGTCACAGCTGGAGAACCTGTGCCAGCCTTCCCCAGAAGTGTCTGTGTGTTTGTATATAAATCAAGCATTTAAGTGTATGTATGTCAGCTACTTGGACAGGGACACAAAGCACCGGTTGGACAGAGAGAGTGCTGGAGGTTTTAGCTTGGCCACTAAGCTGAGATCCGGACACTACAGCTGTGCCAGTGGGGAGTCTTACTGGGGATCTGGAGAGAAAGGGAGAAACCAGCCCCAGACTGACTGTGATCTCTGTGTGCTCTTAAGGGAAATTGTACTTTACTGTGTGTGTACTTGTTATCCCCTCAATGTGTATGCCTCTCACTGGTGTTAGTGGTGATGACTGAGGCTCCTTGATTACTGGGCCAGTGCGCGGGCATCAGATAAACAAGCTTTAGAGTAAGAGGAAGAAACTCGTAGCCTGTAAGTGCAAACTTAATAGCCAGTCATCTAGAGGAGAACTTAAAAAGATCGACAAAGAACTCACAAGCAAAATCAAATCTTCCAAAAGCAAGTATGAATTGAAAATGATCACCAACAGCATTCAACGGACAAACCAATGATACAGGAAATCACACTCCAAAAATAAAATCCAGTAGCTTTATTAGATTTAAGTTACCGCTTTCGTAGTGAAACTCACTACTTCTTCAGCTCATCTGAAGAAGTAGTGAGTTTCACTACGAAAGAGCTAACTTAAATCTATTGAAGCTGCTGGATTTTACTTTTGGAGTGTGATTTACTGCATCATTTGCTTGGTCCATTGAATGCTGTTGGTGATTATTTTAAATTTTTTTTGTTCCAAAGGACCATTTGTTCTAGCTGTGACCATTTGTGTGATGAACTGAAAATTGCCTTCTATGCTAAGAACAGTCACAAAGTCTTTGCCAGCAATGTCAAAAACCTTAGAAGTAATGACCAACACACACACAGCTAATACATAAGAACACAAACACATCTACTGAAGACATAGTCAACATATTAGTGGGCAAATTCAGCTCAAACTTTTACTCCCTTACCTCTCCCTAACTTTCCCCGCATATTAGTATACTCGCATCACCTCCTGTTATCATTTCTGGGCAAGTCCTGAATGTTCTCTATAAAGTTAAAAGCATCAGCTCAATGGGTCCTGACAATGTTTCTTGTAATCACCAGATACTGCCTCAGACTTGCAACTAAGTCTATTCAAGTTCAGCCTCTCCAATGGACTCTTACCAGTGTGTGGAGAACTGCTGTAGACATCCAGCAAGGGGGGTGGGAACCGCTACTGATCACAGAAGCTATAAACCTAAAAGCTTTTCCAGTCTTACCTGCAAAGCAGTGGGCTGCATCACTATGGAACATATTAGCAAGCTGTCTACAAGCCCTGGATCCAAGCTAGTTTGGGTTTATTAAATCCACATCTTGCCTCTTAGGTTCATTAGTTCACAGGCAAGTACTAGGCTAGCTGTCCTTGTGGGCCACTTTAAGCCAAACCAATTTCCATCAAAGGTCAGAATCCATCCCTGTACCTTGTTTCTGTCAGGTAAATACCTTAACCATTATGCCAACCCTTAACCCTACCTCAGACCTGGTGGGCCTCTTTGAAAAAAATCACTGAAGCATTATATATAGGCAGATCTGTTCACACTGCCTTCCTGGACCTGGCTAGGACCTGTCACACCATCCCACATTTTGGCATTATTGATAAGCCAATGAAACTAAAGGTAAAACCATATGTTACCCACTGCACAGCAAACTGGCTTACAGACAGAACCTCATCTGCTAAATGTTGCAGGCACACTCGCATCAAAAAGAGTATTACCAGCAGTGGCGTCCCAGATCGGTCCTAGGACCACCTCTGCTTGGTATTTACTTCTGTCTAACATCAATGGCCTGTGATTGACCACATTTGCAAACAACTGCAAACTCTGATCTGTCAAACTTTCGTTCGGACTTTCAGATTCTCCAGGATGGCCTAATATGTATCAACAAGTTTTGCCTGGACCATGGCCTTAAACAAAATCCCAATAAATGCAGCAATGTGTACTTTGGAAAAACTTGGGCACCCATACACTTAACACGTGACAACCTTTTGAAAAGTGACTCAGTCATATGGGACCTAGTCACTTTTACTGACAATAAACTGCCCCTTGATTACAACGCATCCATCATTGTTAGGAAATCCTTTTTTTCTAACCAGACTGATTAACAGGAGTATATTTTCAATGTCTAAAGAAATAATCATCAATCTCTACTCCTTCCTTATCAGGCCCACAGTAGAAGAAAAAGGCTCTGGTATTTCATATCTGAATTTGGTGATTACGCATGGAACCTGGGGAAATGGTGGGAAGGTGTAGAGGGATCCACTGACAGACCTGTGCGCACACACTCACTCTCTGCACATGGAGTACTGTGCATTTGTGCTTAACTCAAGTTGAGCAATGATTCACATGGACCTTGTTCGGACTTGGCCTTGGAGCACCGTCTTATTATGTGACTTGTGTAGAGTCAACACAGTTCGGTAAATGGAGGCCTAAAGGACCAAATTCCAGCCAACAGAAAGTAGCTGACCAAAAGTCCATTATCCCAGTCCTCTGTATCAACTGCCAGACCAACTCTGAATAGTTTTACCTACTTTTACAATACCTTTCAACAAGGTTTTGCAGCCTCTGTACTGGACATAAGTATGCACCGAACACATTCTCCTTCATAGGGTAGTAAGGCAGCCTTTGACTCCCCATAGAAAAAAAAAAAACATTTAAAGTCTCAGCTTCAAAACAAAAATCATTTGATCAGTCAATTTCATCGAAGATTCCATTTTTATATTTGACAGCAGAAGGAAGGGAGGGGACTATAAGTCTCTCTAGTATTCCCTTTTAACAACCTTTACATTCTACCTCTCTTCCATCCCTACTGTTCTTTTTCCCTTTTTCCACCTGACCCTGTGGATTCAGTCTATACCATCTATTTTGGTAACCCATTCAATAGGTTCACAACCCCTTTCTATAAAGAAATACTTTTAGACAGCACATCCAGGAAGTAGTTAGTCTCTAGAATCACCTCCCCCTTCAGGCTTCCTGTTCATAATGACCCCTTCATATTTTCTTGTCATTATCTTGTAAATCAGCATCATGCCCCCCCCCCCCCCCACACACACACACACGTATCTTTCGGTTTCAAGTGACAGGAGCTCTAGCTCCTCTAGCCTCTGGTCACATTCCTTCACCGCCAGCCCATGGATCTTTGTGGTAGCTTTCCTTTGAACTCATCACAGCAACCTGATGTCCTTGTCCTTAGATGGTCTTCAAAAGCGCGTGCAGTAAAGTGTGGTCTAACAAAGGCTCCAAACATTGAAAGCATTACCCCTTTGCTTCTGAAATCTAGCCTAGTGAGGATACACCACAATGTTTTGTTTGCTTCTAGCACTGGCCCTTCACTCTGCTCTCACTGGTCTAATCAAGGTGTGTTTAGGTTACAGCAATTAAATGTCTTGAAGCACAACAGCTATAAAGCTTGACTATCAAGTGTATAAACCAGTAAGGGTTATGTTGGGTAGATATTCAAATTGCTATATGCCTCTCCATCAAAGATATGTTGCAGTTAGTACAACTCACTCCACTTTCCCCCTTCAGGAAGGGCTCCTCTAACAGTCTTCATTACATCTGAGCAAAATCTTAAACAGCTGTAGACTAATATACAGCACTGAACAGGACTTATCTGTAACAAATTGAGTGCTCTACAACCAGTAACAAAGCAGTTCACTTAGGACTGCAAATGACAGCAAATACAAAAGATACAGTCATACAACACACCTGCAAAACATTTATACCAGCTCCCTCTCCAATTAGCATTACACACACACACACCAGTACCTACTTGTCTTTCCAGTGATGATGACCATAGTGGCCGCAGATATCTTCAATTCCAGTCAGCAAGTGATCTAGAAACTGAAAGGCAGATTGAAAATAAATTAAGTCAGGAATACTTACGACTAAAATGTTGCATCTAGGCCAGCATTCTATTTGGCATAAAAATCAAATGAGAATTTAAAATGCAACTATACACACCGTGACAAGCTACAGTCACAAACACACAAAACTTTCTGAAATAATTTTTCAGGTGATAAGACAAGCTTGCATCCTGTTCTGAGGGACAGAAACTGTAGTTTGGTGCCAACAATCACAGACATGTACCCTAAACAAAGGTTACATGGACCTAAGTTCTGTAGAGGAAGAAATCAAAACATTGCAGGAGGGAGAGAGAGGCATCACTGCATTAACAACTATTCCCAAAATGAATCATGTTAACCAGTGTGGCAGCGCAGTAATCAGGATGAACTACATCACTCAGTATGTTACAGTTGTAGTGTCATTAAAATATATAGCCATGCATAGGAAAGACTAACAGAACCTAAGGACACACATTTTGCTATCAGAGAAGTGGGGAAACAACATATAGAATAATGTGCGCAGTCCTAGGGGGTTTCATCTGACAAGGATGCACATTATGGACTGTTTAAGTGCTGAAAGAGCTGTCACCCTTCAATGTCCTGGGACTTGCAAGACGGCTGCAGACTTAGCAGTAGGTTGATTAGAGCTCTCCCAGTGTGAAAACTAAAAAAAATAGTTATTAATCTTGATAAAATTCTGTTATTGGATAGTAATTACTCTGTTTAGATGCCAGCAAAGAAGAAATCCAGAGAAAAGAGAAAATCAATCAGAAAAGGAGAAAAGCTCTGACTAGGAAGAAACTTGCAGCTGTTCAGTAAAAAAGTTGTGCAAGTTTCAGCTTTGGTACATGAGATGGCTCCAAGTAATTTAGATGAAAAAATAACTAAAATACACTGAGAGGTGGTAATAAGTGGGACACTAGAATAATGTATTGAGTCAAATGGTAAAAAGGTGGAAACACAAACGTTAAGTTGTTATTCAGATAAGTTGATAAAAATGCAGAAATCAAAGTTTATAATGAAGGAAAAACTAGCTGAACATGAGACTTCTCAATAAGAACTATTTCAGAAAATAGTTGTGTTAGAAGACAAAGCATTTACAGAAAACTTGAGATTTTTTTGCTATACCAGAAAAACTGTAAGCCTGTGTTAATTTTACAGAAGCATAAATAAGCAACTGGACTTGTATTCAACAGCAGGATTTGTTAACTGAGAGGGCACATAATGTATATGCTCAAATTCTGGCCATGAAACCTATATAACAAAAGATGCTATTATATCAGCAGAGACAGCTGCTCCTAACAGGACTGTGGTAAAATGGAACACTATTAAAAACTGGTCAGCAGAGTATTAGTGGAAAATTATCTGTACATCAGGCAGAAAAGGAAGTTTATATCAGCAAACAGGGAACATTGAGAGGCAAGTGCAAGATTCATGTGGCACCAGCTGACTTCAGAAAAAAATTACCTGGAGGATCAAAAAACCTATTGGCTACAGAAAAGGTTACGGAGGAAATTAAGTTCAGCAAAGACTGCCTCTCAGTCTTCTGACAACAACAAAACCCATGCAGAGATTTTGCCAATAAAACCTTCTCCAATGATCCAAAGGGAAAATGCTTGAGCAACAGAAAAAAAAACTCAAGAGCTGGCAAAAAGAATCAGGAATACCTTGGATTTGGACCAGACATTGGCAGGATGAAATAATCAGGAAGACAACTAGTAACAATGTGAAAGTAGTGAGTATGTGGGAGCAGTGAAAAGACTCAATCTCAGTGTATGTAGTTTAGGAACATGAAATGTGGTTCTGCAAGCAGTGATTGAAAAAGACAAAGTCTGTTGTGACCAAGTTCAATTGGTGGGAGAACTATAAATAATAAACCCCACTTTATGGAATTAACATTTAGGACTGACTAAGGGAACCATAGGCAATAACATTTTACTCTTGTTAATATACGAATAAGAATTTCACAATTTTTAAAATGCATGTTATGTTGTAAAGTAGTTCTGTGCGGTACACAGTCAGAAGAATTTTAAACATGAGGTGGAACAGATGCATCAGTGTTGTAAATGCCAGTGACATTAAAGTAAGAAAATACTTTTCCTTAATGCTAATGTATCAAGGTTTTATACTTAACCATGATAAGAAAGACTGGAAAGAAACCAGTTAATGGTAATATAATATTGTGATCTTTGGCTAACGGGGGATGTAAAAGTGTAATGGTGATAGGAAATGCAAAAGTGCAATGATCATTTTACATGTAGAGTTAATAATTCCCCTTTTTACAAAAGTGGCTGTCTAAACCAATATCCTTAGTTTATATAGAGACAAGGTACTTTTAAGCAAACAGGCCTGAAAAACAAGAAAACATAAATAAAAAGCATGAAAATGTGTAGTTGTGTTTTGCATTTGCAAAGCTATTAGTTTTTTTATTTTTTTTTTACCACTAGCCCATGCTTTAGATAATGACAACAGGCAAGCAGATGTAAGTAATTAATCATGACAGTCTGGACCAGCGTGCTTTGAATAAAATCTACAAATTATCTTTCTTCCATTTGGACAGTAATTGGCTATTTTTTCAATTAACAATTGCTATTAGTTGGGGACAAGGAGTCTGCTGATGCAAGGAGTTAATCAGGAAAGGTCTGAATATTGTGTTCTGAGTGAAACCTGCACTGTATTACAAATTATGTTTTAAAGAGGAACCGAAAAGCAGCTCAGTAAAAACAAATGAAACTGAAACTGTGGAAGATGAACAGTTCTACAAGTAACTGCCTCCCCAGCAGTTGCATTACATTAATGCATTAAACATAACAGTGTACAGTTTAGCTTAATTTAAGAGAAGCCATTGCACTTTTCTTAAGGGTAAAAGTAAAGGTTTACCAAAAATATGCAAGTTGATTTTCACATCTGGGATAGGAGCAGAGACAAAATAAGGACAGACAGACATCGGTGAAAGGGGAAATACAGGGTCTATCATGCACTTAAGAGTGGTTAACCCAAACTTTAGAAAAGGTAATGTTTGTGTGTGCAGCTAACAGTTTGGGTCATTACACTTATTTTTTTGGAAAGTGTACACAGTTTTGTGCATCTGATGCTTGTTAAAAGGGATCTGGAGGTTAAACATGTATTTTTATTTTTTACTGAAGCAAACAAACTGCAAAAATGTGATGTAGGGTCAAACACAGATGAGAAGCAAATACATACAGCCAGACAAGCACTAATATGAGCATAAAAATTGCAAACTGTAAAGATACATACTCGGAGGCACTGATCAAAAATCTACCAAAACTACAGAGGCCTCCAAAGCAGACACCCAAGCAACTGCCACCTCAAGACATAAGACATGCAACACATAGTTATCAAAGTCAGTGTGCTAAACAGTCACAGCCCTTAAGGCCAAACACAATGCCAGACACACTTGTTATAGGTGACTCCATAGTCAGACACACTGACGTCCCACTCACCAGACTGAACAAGGAAAATATCACAGTAAGCTGCCTGTCAGGTGCTAGAATCCACCACATAACACAAGCACTCAGGTCACTCCACAGCAAGTACAAGCATGACTCAGTCATTGTCCATGCCGGTGTGAACGACCTGAGACGTACCTCCCTGGACTACATGAAAAGAGACAGAGGAGCTCTCAGATTATGTAGCCCAGGCCGGTATGACCCTGACCCTGAGCAGTATCCTACCCTCACCAAGAATGATGCCACAATACAGAGACAAAATGATCAGCTTTAATAATTGGCTTAATTACTGGTGTCATTCTAAGGGGATCCAATGTCTGTCTGCCTGGGATGACATGCTTGACAAGCCACGCTGCTTCAAGGGACGGCTTGCACCTGTCACCCTGGGCTTCCGGATATTGGCAAAGGCTCTTGCCACCCCATAGTGCCTTTTATGCAAGGCTCAAATGATAAACCTACCGCCCTAGAAAACAAAAATGGAGAAAAACTAAGGGTAATACTGCTCAATGCCAGAAGTCTAAACCTCAAGATGCACGCCCTCGAAGCCCTCCTCAGTATGGAGAACATCGATGTCTGTGCTGTGACTGAAACCTGGTTCAAGGCTCCTGAGAGCACCCCAGCACTATCAGGTTATACCTCATATCATGCGTTTCGGCCCCAAAATCCAGACCGAACCACAAAAGGAGGGGGAGTATCCATATTCATAAAGGATACCCACACCTCCAGGTTAGTGGCAACGCACGAAGCATCGGAGACCATCCAGGTGCAATTAACCATAGGTAAAACTGCCCTACAGTTTGTAACATGCTACAGACCACCTTCTCAAACTCAGGAAACCCACACAGCCTTCCTGAAGACACTGGAGAGTATGAATGTCTCTCCAAACACCATCATATTGGGTGACTTCAACTACCCAAACATAGACTGGGAACATTACTCAAGCCCCAACACCCTAGCCCAAAGGTTCCTTGAGTTCATAAACTCAAATGCTATGGAACAACTAGTCACCATTCCCACAAGAGGAGAAAGTATACTAGACCTGATCATCACAAACATGGGGACAAAATGCTCCACACCGGAAGTATATCCCTCATTGGTGAGATCAGACCATAAATTAATCTCACTGGAGATCCACATCCCGCCCCCACCCCAGCAAAAGACCACAGTGAAGAACTTCACAAAAGCAAACTTCACACTTCTTAAGACTGGAGTGGTATCCTGCAAGGCGCCCGAGCCAGTGGAAACCACAACCCACGCTGCTGAAACCCTTACAAATGCCTTCTACGAGCACCTCCAGGAATGTATGGATCAAGCAATCCCTAATAAAATCAAGACCCTTTCCACCAAAGTCAGGCGCCCGATCTGGTGGACTCCAGCCATAAACAAACTCTACAACAAGAGGAGAAAGCTACTACATGACAGAGCAAAATGCCTAAATGGGAAGGCATCTCTGATCAATACTAGCAAAAAACTACGATAACTCATAAAATCATCCAAGGCCAACTTTGAGAGAAAAATCGGTAATGACACAAAAGACAATCATAAAGCCTTCTTTAGCTATGTTAGAAACCTGGGTGGAAACTCCCAGATATGCTCAGAATTAGTCCAAAATGATAAAAAAATCACTGAACCCACAGACATTGCCAACATACTGGCAGACAGATTCAGTGCAAATCTCTCCCCTCCCTGCCCCCCAAAAGGAGAAATATCTATCCCACCCGAGTCTAGCCTCCCAAACATCTCAGATGCCCATGTGAGAGTTGCTCTCTCTAAAGCAAAAAACACAGCATCAATGGGACTGGACGGTGTCCCCGGCTGTGTGCTACACGAACTCAATGAGGAACTAAACCAACACATAAGGCTGCTGTTTAATCTTAGCCTAACTACAGGATACGTACCCAAAGAATGGCGTACGGCAACTGTGGTCCCACTCCACAAAGGCGGTGCTTCTACGGACCCTGGAAATTACCGCCCCATAAGCTTGACGAGCCTTGTCTGCAAAGCTATGGAGAGGATCATAATGGAACTCATAAATAAAGACATTGGGGACCTACAGACACTGGATTCTACCCAATTTGGCTTTGTCAAGGGCAGATCCTGCCTCTTGAACTTGGTCGACTTTTGAAACAGTCACTAAGGCCACTGATGAGGGTAAGGCAGTTCACACAGCCTACCTTGACCTAGCAAAAGCGTTGACACAATACCCCACTCGGGCATCATAGAAAAGCTCACCAGCTTAGATGTAAACCCATATGTCACAAGATGGGTTGCAAACTGGCTCAAGGACAGAACACACAGGGTTAGAGTTGCTGGTGCCATGTCAGACTCTAAGCGGTCACGGCGGTGTCCCACAGGGCTCAGTCCTGGGCCCCCTCTTGTTCGGCATTTATTTTTCTGAAGTGCAGGCAAACATAGGGGGATTGTGGCTGACAAAATTTGCAGATGACTGCAAACTGGGCATCATAATTGACACTCCATCAGACACAGACATCCTCCAGAAAGGTCTCATAGAAATGGATAACTGGTGCCAGAGCCATGGCCTTAAGCTAAATGCCAAAAATGTATAGTCATACCCTTTGGGAAAAACAAGGTAACCCCTAATTACCACATAGGTGGTATTCCATTAAACACGGAAGAAGTTATCAGGGACCTGGAGACCCAAGTTGACAGTAACCTCTCTTTTGACACTCACATTGCCAAAGTGGTTAGGAAGACCTTGTACATTGCCCACCTGATCATGAAGGGATTCACATCCAGATCAGGAGAGGTCATTGTACCCCTATACTCTTCACTTATCAGACCAATGATTGAGTACAACCCCATTCGAATGTACCTTTCCCGACACCTGCAGCAGTTGGAAAGACCCCAAAAGTTCCTCACCAAAAGGATAAAGGGGCTCAAACATATGTCATACGATGCCCGACTGAAGAAACTCCAGCTCTATTCAGTCGCATACCATCTGCTCAGAGGTGATCTGTGCCTGACATACAAGGCCATGTCCAACCCGGAATTAATGGACATGCTCCACCTCAAAAAATCCAAATCCACCAGAGCCACGAGAGCAAGAGACTTAAACCTCAACACGGATATAAATAGGACGTGCTGGAGGGACAGATTCATCACCCAGAGACTCCCTACACTATGGAACAGAATCCCAGTCCATGTGAGGCAGAGCCCCTCACTGACTCTGTTCAAGAGAAATCTTGACGAGTGGATGGGAGATCGTAGGTTTACCCCGGGAATCATCTCTGTATCACTGCTGAACAGAGGCACAGCAAACTAATGGGTATAGTATTCTCATCCTAAAGGGTGGTGAAAGCCACACACACTCTGGCTAGGCTTTTAAATGCCCTAGGGCAGATAGCCTAGTATGAACCTATGAACCTATACTCAAATTAACGCTCAAGGCAGCTAATTAGCAGAATGGCTGTTTTGTCAATATTAACATGGAACATGCATGTCCTTGCAGGTAGAGAAAATAAGCAGTGTGTACTGAATTACGTTAAAAAGTGAAGGATGCAAACAGCAATATTATAGAAGATGCTTTTGGGTAGAAATGAGCATGAGACTCTGATAAATAAATACTTTCAGAATGAACATTCAACAGAATATAAAGGATAAAGGAAAAGGGGAGTAATAATATTTATTTATTTTATTTGTATGTCTTTGTTTACTGGGAATGTCTGACTGGGTAACACTCATTTTCAGAGGAGGCCCAGGAAGAAAATCTCTCTGTTTAGATTGCATTATACTTGGTTCCATTTAAACACAGTAGTTACATTTCTATTTACATATATACACATACATTCTAAGATTCTACAGAGGCAGAAGTTAGTAAAGAGAAAGCACATATGCAACTTAGTGGACTGTACAGGCAGCAGTTATGTATAAAATTTGTTTTGTCATTTCAGTGAGAGGTTGAGAGTATTCTGTTTAAAGAGTATTTGGAGAGTATCGTACAGTGAACACACTGTACAATATTTTCCAAATACTCTCCTTAAACAGACCTGATGATGAGGATGTGCAGGATCAGGACTGGTTAAGTTCTTGTTTAAGCAGTGGTTTAAAACTGAGTTTGTTGAAGAGGTTTATTTGTGTGTATAATACTCCAGAGTTTAGCAATGTACTGGGAAGTAGGGCAAGTCCCGTGCAACATTATTTGACTTATTTGCGAATAGTAAGAATTTGTCAGTAGAATGGATGTCCCTTGCTGGACAGTAGGGCAGTGACAAGTTTTGCATAATGAACTAAAGTAACATGGTGAGTGAAGGTGTGGTGGTTATTAATAAATATATTAAATAGGAGAGGAGCAGGGATAGAGCCCTGAGGGACACCTGTAGTAAGTGGTTATAAGGATGATTAGGTTTGTTGCCATTTAATAGCTTGCTGCCTTCCAGATAGGTAAGTAAGTAATCATGACAAGGAGTATTGTGAAAGTCCTACTGAGGAGAGATGAATGAGCAGTTGCTGATGCGAGATGTCATCAAATGCCGTTGACAAGTCTAAGAACATGGCGGACACAAGCAGACCACTGTTTCTAAGTTGGTTTATTATACTGGTGAAATGTAATAGAGCAGTAGTGGTGCTGTGCTGTGGCCTAAAGCCATGTTGTCTTTCTGACATCAGGTTATTGGAGGTTAGGTATTGCATCAGCTGCATTTGGGTGCATTTCTCTAATTTTGGAGATTGGGAGAGAATCACTTTTGGTCTGTAGTCATTAAACTCTAGATGTGTTACCTTTGTGTACGATGTAGGACTTTTTCCACAGTGACTGGACATATTTCTGCTATGGACATATTAATTAGTATGGACATTGGGAAGCTTTGACTTCTGTGGCCATTTTTAGGTAGTCTGATGGTAGTTGGTCTACAGCTATGGAAGTAGTTTTTAGTTTAGGAAGCAACTTCATTATGAGAGAGGTGGGTACTGGACTAAAACTAAACACCTCTGGGTGGTTTTGGTTGGGCAGGGGTAAAGAGACAGGGGGTAAGATGTAGTAGTAGTATCTAACAGATCATATTGATTGTATAAAGCAGAAATTAAACTGTGTGGGGATACAGTTTGTCATACTGTCTGTTTTTGGAGATGGAGTAGTGGTCTCGCCAGAATGTAGTAATTTATTTTGTGATGACCGAAAAAGTTTTGGATTATTTTGATGTTCGTTTTGTAGATTGGTATAGTATACTTGTTTGTCCATTTTACAAGGGCTCTAAGATGTCTAAGTTGCTGGAAAGTATTTTGAGTTATATTTTAACACCAAATTTTCCAGGCTTTATCCCTTCTTATGGGTTTTTTTTTTCCATTTCTTTTGTTAGTCATGGTTCAGGGTTGGACTTTACACTTTTATTATGTACTGGTGCTGGACTATTTAAGGTTTGTTAAGACTAATTAAAGTGTTCTAGAGCAGTATCTAGTGGCACTGTTCCAAGTACATTCCAATTAAATTGTTTTAGTGCTTTATTGAAAATATCTTTGCTGAAACTGGTTGCATTTCATATCTGATTATAAATGATATGTTTATCTAGGTTATGTATGGTGAGTTCTAATGGGATGTGGTCACTTATAATATATAATCATGCTTATTGTGAGAGTGACTGCAACAGTGATATAAGAGGGGGAAGGCAGTAATAGTAGATTTGTGGCATTAAGGGGTTACTGGCAGGGGAGGAGGATTATACTGGCATGTATCTGCATTAACACCTAAAACTACTACTAAGAAAATGGGAAGAAATAAATAGCAAATTTCCAGCAGGGATTATTTTTTACGAGTGGAGATTGCAACATGATATGCAACAGTGAAGATGCACCAGGACGACCTACAAGGGAAAATATAACACAAGAGTGTGGATTTATAAAGAGGTATATGAGAATATTTATTAAGGAAGGCATGAATTTAGTGGCACAAACTCAGAGAGAATTTACATATTACTTCCCAAAACGCAGTAAGTAGGCTAGAATGGACAGAAATCATGCATGTGTATTTAAGTGAAAGCTTTGAAACCCAATCAATAATTGTATGATATCAGACTCCAATAAAAGCTAAGATAATGCAGGGTAATGATGAAAAACAAGACACTGATGCTTGCTCACTTCTCTGTTAAAAACAGAGGAATTAAATGAATGGGTAGTTGATGTGACTCAAAGGTTATAAGGGTTATTTAGGGAAGATACAAATTACAGCTAGTGTGTGGGGTAAAATGAAAATGGGGGTTTAAAACAAGGTAGAAATGAGACAAGAGAGATTTAAGAGAAACAAAATTTAAAGGGGTTGTAGAAAAATGGAAATATCATAGAAAAAGAACAGCAGCACCTGCTGAGTGCTAAAGGGAAGACAAGGGATTACATGGATAAAATGCATGAGTTTAGCATCATTACTGTTAAGCAACTATTTTTGGTAACTCAAGAATGTAAAATCTTCTAGAATGATGACATCAGCAACAGACAGTAGAAAGAATTGTAACCAAACTTGGGTAGTCTATAACAAGAAAATAACGGGTCCTATAGAGGTCTTAGAAATATTTTGGACATTTTCTGAATATCTCTACAAAGCAGAGAAATGAGGAACTAAGAAAAAAAAACACAATGGAAATATTTAATACTTAATTAGGTCAAGGTTAGAGAATGACATCCAGTTTCACAGAGACCTGTTTCAATTTTAAACTAAGATTTCCATGTGTTTATGACTAACAGAGAATGGCAAAGGTGTTATCAAAGCTGATGTGGATGAATGTGCTTTTATTGACTGGAGGCAAACATTTATCAGCATTAACTGAACAATGATGATACAGAAGGAAGTAGAGTGCAAGAAAACACTGCTACTGTTGGTAGGTCTTGATTCAGAGAAAACTTTAGATACAGTCATTTGGGATTTTATAAGTAGGGCAATGGTAGCATCTGCATTCTCTGCTACACTAATAGGGTTAATAACAAGGATATATGAAGGGTCAGAAGCAGAAATTAAGGTACAGTAGTTCCTCCCTGGCAAGATGTGTTTGAAAACAGGAACCAGGCAGGGACCCCCCCCCCCCAGCTAGTGCAGTAATCCCAACTGTCCAATAGATGGTATACATTTAATTCAGATCCCTGTGACTAAAGTAACCATCAAGCTGCCCCCTCACTTCTTTCAGCCTTAGTTTGTATCACTTGGAGGCCCACCTGTTCATTTGCATCTCTATACATTCCCCTTCATTGCTAATGTATCTCCCTACTCTAATCTTTGCACAAACTGGTTACTAATCAGCAAGTCAATGTGAAGACACACTCCCAACCTTAATAAACTTTGCTGTCTCTTCTCTCCTTCACTTTTACAGGTAGTTTGAGTTATTACTTATGCCCTCTGAGGCCTTCACGGATAGAATTCCACTGATTGCCTCTCTCTTTTCTTTGCATTCCACCTGGTTTACACCCTTGTGTTATCTCCCTCCCCCAATACTAAGTCTATATTAGAATCCTGCTGAGCAAGGAGCCATCTTTAAATTTCTAGTCTCCCACCAGGACACAAGTGCTCTTCAGCAATTGCATTCTGCTTGCTGGTAAACCATTAGACCTCAGGAATTTGTTTAAAGTGTTCAGATTTGTAAAGTAATACTTACTTTTTACATTTGTGTTGGTGGGCTCTGCCCCGCTCCGTTCATCCTCGCTAATGCTCGGGCTCTCTCTGCTCTGCCCCCTATTCCCTCCCGCCCACACTACCTCTACATTTATAGTAATAACAACCACAACTCACCCTCACATCACCTCCACCAATCACAGCTCCTCTAGTCAGATCACATTATACCACACCAACTTGCTCTACACAAAATACTCCCAATCACTCTCATTTGAACTACGCATTTTTTTACATCACCCACACTACTTACCCATCTACATATAGTGCAACCCTATTATTCCTATTCAGACCCCCACCTAGAACCAACTTAAACTTTAAAACCATGACAATCACCCAACCAAGTCTAGTCTATCTTTGCATAATTCTTTATAACACCACAAGTTATCACTCTAGCAATATCCCGAAACTTAGTAGCACAACACTACATTATGCACTGATATACAGACACCACACATTATAACATCTGCCCACAATTGTTCAAGAACTACATAACGGACTAATTCAGAACTAAACACACATGGTCTCATTCCTACTTCAAAAAAATACAATACTTTCTCACACTCCTAACCAAACTCCAACATCTATATCACCATTTTAACACCAGGCTCACCATAAGTGGGGATATCCACCCCAATCCAGGCCCAAATCCATCCTGTCCAACACAAACTGCTCCAACACAAATGTCAGAACATAACACCCCCACTATCTTCATCCCTGGGCAAATCAACAACAGCAGCAAAACCAACCATCTTTTAATGCTAAATATTAATATTAGAAGTATCAAAAATAAAATACCTGAACTCCAGGACACAATAGCACACTACTTCTCAGACATAGTTGCTTTAACAGAAACCTGGCTAATAAAAACATAGCTAACTCAGAAGTTCTCCCTACTGGCTACAATATCATTAGACAAGACAGGCCACTTTGTAAAGGGGGTGGAACTGCCTTACTGTACAAGTCCAATTTAACTGTACGTCATTTACCAAACTCCTACCCCTCCTCCAATAACTGGGACATACTTATCTCACAACTTCAACTTCAACATAAAAAGGTCATCACCACAATTGTGATCTATATTCCACCTGGTAATACACCTGCTAGCCTTGAAGACTTCTTATCCTGGTGTTCTTCCACATACTCACAAGAAACCTTTATTCTGGGGGATTTCAACCTAGATTGGTTCACCTGCATATCAAAACCACCAAGTAATCTAATAAATCTCCATGGCTACCAGCAGCTAGTCCAAATTCCAACTAGATGTGACAAAAAAAATCTAACATGGAATCCATCCTTGACTGGGTCCTAACTAACAACCCCACATTGTACCCCCATGCAGGCAGTCTCCCAGACACCCTAAGTGACCAAAACATAATATATTTCATACGTAGTAGAACAAGCATATGCAAAACCACTAACTATATATCCACTAGAAACACAAAAAAAATCTCTCCTGAGGTCCTCAACACTTTACTCTGTAACTGTGACTGAACCCCCCCTAAAAACTCTCCCACTTGACCAGGCTGTAGCATATTTCACCAAAACATTTCTACAACACCTAGACACTGTTGCCCCATTGCACAAAATCAAGGTTAGAACCTCTACAAACCCCTGGCTCAGTAAAGAAACCAAGCAAATCCTTAAGTCCAGTGACACTGCCTGGCTTTACTATCAAAAAAACAAAGAAACACAAAGTCTAATGACTAAGTACCAAGAACTGTGCAACCGTACAAAAAATGCATTAGGCTGGACAAAAAATCCTACTACACGACATTACAAACTAAATACCAACACAGCCCCCAAAAAAGTTTGGAAAAATGTAAACCAGCTACTAAAATCCACCCAAAAGGCTACCCCCCAAACCAACCACCCCTGACACTAAAGTTCCCATTGAAACACAATTCAACTCCCACTTTGTGAACTCAATTCTATCCTTAGTATCACAGGACAGTTCCTTCCTCACTATCCCCCCAACACAAATAACACTAATACAAGCTTTACCCTTAAAACAGTTTCCACCACTTCAATCAAAAGCATGCTCTCCAAACTAAAAACCTCATCAACAGCAGCCGACCTACTCCCAAGCTATTTCTTGAAACTCACAACAGATGCTATTGCTATCCCAATCTCCACTCTCATAAACAGATCAATTGTTGAAAACTATGTGCCCAAACTCTGGAAAATATCCTATGTTACACCCATACATAAAGGCGGGACCTCCACTGAACTTAACTACAGACCCATTGCTTTACTCTCCCTCCTGGCCAAAATCCTAGAAAAATGCATCCATACCCAGATGTTAAAATATTTCCTAGACAGCAACATCCTGTCACCTACTCAGCATGGTTTCAGACCTGCCCATAGTATCACTACAGCCTTCCTATGCCTCACAGACACAGTAAACAGTCTCAAAAATGAAGGCCTGCAGGTGTCGACTCTTTTTTGGATATGTCCAAAGCATTTGGCACAGTCTCGCACCAAATCCTGGTAAACAAAGTAAACCAATATCACCTATCAAATTCCTCTTACCTGGTTCCAAAGCTACTTAACTGATAGGTGACAAACTGTGAAATGGGAAAATTCTCTCTCTCCTCAGCTGCCCCTAACTATAGGAGTCCCACAGGGTTCTATCTTAGGACCACTACTATTCACAATCTTCACAAATGACCTCCATACCTCCACACAGCATGCATCTATAGTATGCATATGACACTACCTTAATCTGTGCTGCACAAAACATTCCCACCCTCCTGCAAACAACTCAACTAGCATTCTCTGACATTGAAAACTACCTTACCAAAACCCAACTTATCCTCAATCCAAAGAAAACTCAGCTTATGATTATAACCAGTTCTAACAAAAACACGGATAACAGTCAATTCACTATCTACTCCACAAATGCTACTCCAGTCGCCCCAGTGGCACAGGCTAAGCTATTGGGAATAACCATAGACTCCCACTTAAAATTTGATAGTCATCTCAACTTAACTATTAAAAAAGTACAAACTGGGATCACTCTACCGTATCAAACTATTTCTTACCAACAAAACAAGATCAGCTATTGCTCGCTCCCAACTTCTATCCACCCTACTCTGCATCTCCCATTCTGACTAATCTCAACAAGACTGAACTAAGCAAAATGGAAGCCTGCTATAACAGAATTGCCCACTTTGTTGCAAATTGCTCCTATAGAACTCATCACTGTACTGCTTTGAGAAGGCTCCGCTGGCTTGAACTGCCCAACCTCCTAACCTACAATCAGCTCTGCCTCTGTCATTCGATCTATTACCTTCCCAATAAGTGTCCTGCCCTCAAAAACCTAGTACATCATCACTCAGCCAAAAGGCCTCTCAGATCATCAAGCAAACTACTACTAGAAGTCAACAACAGCTACAATAGCTTTGGAGATGCACTATATAGTAGTTCAGTAGCTAAAAATGGAATTTTGTCCCCACTAGCATTCAAAACACATCATCCAAAGCCTCCTTTAAAGAGCTCATCGGGCAACATCTCAAGCAAAGTTGGCAGTGCCATGATTGCTCCCCAGGCTAGTGAAAGCGGATAAGGTACACATACTAAACCTAGAGTACTTGATAACAGTTTTCAGTCTTACTCACAAACACTGGCTAATCTACAATGTATGTACCTGTGTACTATGTATGTATTCTACCTATGTTCCAAATTTCAGCTGTACAGCACAAATCTATTAATTACCTTTATTTTTAAATTAATATTATTGTTTGTTCTCTCCACTGTAACTGTTGTCTTGCATGCCACTGTAAGAACATGTCTTTTGTAATTTTTGTATATACTGATAATGTCTAAATAACTAAATGTACATGTAATATTTCTATGTGGAGCTTTTCTCCCCGGGCCTCTGCTGAAAAAGGGCCTTTTTGGCTCAGTCAGACACCCCCGGTTAACAAATGTAAAATAAAATAAATAAAATGTTCTCTTTCCACACTGTTTTTTTTTTATATATATATTTAATGCCACTGGCAAAGAAAATAAGGATGCAACTTCCTGCTAACTAACGTTAGCTTTATATGCCAGTATTATTTTGCACTTGATACATCCACAAAAGGATACATCAGTGTCATGGAACATTCTGAGACAGTTTCAAATATTTTCATGATATAAAACAAATGAAGGTAAAACAAAGACTATCTAGAGTATAAAACCTTTCAGAAGGATATCATATCCATGTATTAATTGATTCTGCATGATCTTACTTATGAGAATATACAACTATTTAGGACTATGGATTAAAAAGAATTCTGTTATGGCTCCTGAGCATATGTGGGAAGAAACTAAAGAAATTAGAAGGGGAGAAATGGAAGCTCCCAATTCCAGATATAAATAAACAGTGAAAATGTTTTAGCCTCCTTATTCTTACATAGAGGTCAGGCATACCTTTATTAACCAGAGGAGGAGCTGTAGATGACAATAAATAGCTGATGAAATTTATTTGGAGGGGGGAAGAGGGCACTTACTGTACCCACAGAATAAGGTGATTTAGAGAGTTAGCTGATTTGAAGGAGTACTTTACAGCTGTGCCATTAAGACTTATATACATAACTCAAACAAAATAAATTAAAATGTGGAAATGGAGGGTGATGAAATGGGGGTGGGTCAAGAAAATAGGATTTTGGATGCAAATACTTAAGGAATGGAGAGATGATATATCAGCACGCAAAGGAGAGCAGTATTGCTGGAACTGAATTTATCCTCAAGTCTTGATGAGTACCTTCATCATAAAGCAGACATTGTTTTTTTTTTTTTTTAACAAAATCTCACCAAGATGACACTGATATATAAACTGTATTTTACACAGCATACACCATGGACAGAAGTAGGTAAAAAAAAAAAAAAAAAAAAGATAGCTGGGTGCACAAGGAGCAACTGTAGACTGCTAAAGGGAAGACAAGTGACAATATGGAAAAAAATAAGTGCCCAATCCAAGTAGGCGCACTGGTCCCAGGACCATAAAAAAATGACAATGTAGACTCCTCAAGATACAGAAATGTTCCTACAATGGTGCTAGGCCAGGCCCAGGGGGAGGATGGACCCCCCCCCATTGTAGAAGGTAGTAGTAGTCCACAAAAATCACAAAAACTGACAGGCCAAAAAAAGAGCAATAAAGACGCTAATGTGTACTGTTGAGGATAAGAAAGAAATTATGTACTGTTATTATTATGCAAGAAGCCCAGAATTACAAGGCAGAAGATGCACAAAAGATTAAGAGAGAAATTAAAGGAAAGAAAAATACTTTCACAAGAAAAACTGTCAGAAGCTTCAAATAAAAGTGTGTTCATTAATATAACAGATTTATGAAAAACATTACATAGACCAAGAAACCTTGGGTCTTTTGGAAAAGAAGCAATGGAGGAAGTGCAAAAATAAATATAACAAACTATAGACATTTTTGAAAGGTACAAAAAAGAAATATGGACATGGGAAAGAAAGAGATCTGATGTGGTGTACTATTTACGCAAAGGAGAAAGCCAAATTAATTAATACAAAATAAGCAGCTCCAAAGATATTCAAAGAGAAATGCAGGCAACTGCATCCAGATATGGAAAATTTTACAATACAAAAACAAGATCACAAAGAGGGAACACAGAACAGAAGATTAGTAAAGCAAAAGTTAAAATAATAAAAGTTGAAATTATGGAATACCTGTGAAGTGAAATATTTAGTTTAGAAAATTTAACATAGGTTATATCAAAACATGATGGAACAATCAGTCCCCCAAGTAGCACGAAACAGGAGGAGCAGGAGACATCTGAAGAAGAATTACGGACACAGGAAAGAAAATTAGATTTAACTATGGTGTAACAATTATCCAAAGGAAAAAGCAAAACTAATCAATACAAAAAGAGCTGCACCAAAGATATTTGAAGAGAAATACAGGCAAAGGCACCCAGATATGGAAAATTTTACAATACAAATGATAAGAAAACAAATAGGAAATGTAGAAAAGAGGATTAGTAATGGAGAAGTTAAAGAAATAGAAAAGTACAGTTTTGTACCTACCATAAATGTAGATGTTCGAGTGCTAATACAGCTGCAGTAATCACAGATGGGTTTTCTGCCGTCAGGCGGGTCCTCGGTCGGCCGAATTCCAAAGTCTAGGTCCTGCATCGGTTGTTGTCACTTTCTTTCCTGACGTCAGTGAGGCAGGGGTATATAAGACACAGCCGACGCCATTTTCTTCAGTCTTTCTTGCCCCAGATCAGGTGCCCCCAGAATGAAGGCAATACATAAATTATATTTATATACATGCAATGCAATATAATCAAAAATCAGTAGTTGCAAGCAAATATACCATAGAAGGATAACCCAATCAGGTTGTATGAAGAGGGGTTAGGCCCTAGGCCTTTACCAAGAGGGGAAGGAGGGAGGGAAAACTACTGCAGCTGTATTAGCACTCGAACATCTACATTTATGGTAGGTAAAAAACGGTACTATGTTCATCGTGCATACAGCTGCAGTAATCACAGATGGGTAGAATCCCAAAGCT
Source organism: Protopterus annectens (assembly GCF_019279795.1). Lineage (NCBI taxonomy): Eukaryota > Metazoa > Chordata > Ceratodontiformes > Protopteridae > Protopterus > Protopterus annectens. Next base: position 1,748,096,343 of record NC_056726.1, on the reverse strand, counting down.
ACGCACAGGGAGGAAGGCACTAGGTGGAACTGGGATGAGCCACAATGCCCTGCAACACAGCAGTGGCAAAGCCTGCTCTAGTTTTGGAATATAAAGGCAGGTGGTAGTGTTTTGTGAAGGTATGCACAGAACTCCAAGTGGCTGCTTCCAAAATAACTTTGGTAGGAACTCCACTGAGGAAGGCTGTAGAGGTAGTTGTGGCCCTGGTGGAGTGGGATCTGATGCCTGTAGGGACAGATATTCCATGATAGGAGTAACAAAACCGTACGCAGTGGCCTATCCATTTTGAAATTGTCTGTTTGGTAACTGGCTTCCCTTGAAGCCTCCAGAAAAAGTTGATCTGATTTCCTGAAAGGCTTTGTTCTGTCCAAATAATAACGTAGCTGTCTATGGATGTCTAAGGAGTGTAGCAGCCTTTCCCCTTTGTTTTGAGGATTGGGGTAAAAGGTAGGTAAGTGTATGGCTTGATTTAAAGCTACCCTGGATACCACTTTAGGCATAAATGACAGGTTGGTTCGAAGGGAAACCCTGTCCTGATGGAAGATGAGAAAGGGCTGCACAGCCATGAGGACTTGTAGTTCCGAAACCCTACGAGCCGAGGTAATGGCCAGAAGGAAGGCTGTTTTCCAGGACAAATATTGCAAATCTGTTGAGGCAGCTGGTTCAAAGGGAGGCAATGTTAATTTTTCTAGAATGTAATTAAGATCCCAGGCTGGCATTGGTTGTTTCCTTGGTGGTCTTTTATTCTTAGCCCCTCTGAGGAACAGTCTTAAGAATGGGTGAGAGAATAAGGGTGGATCAGTGTTGAGTTCTGCAGAAATGGCTGAGGCATGGATTTTTATGGAGGAAAATGAAAGTCCACTGTTCAGCAGCTCAGCTAGATACTGTAATACCTGAGGCAAATTCAGTTTTCTAGGGTCCTGGCCTTTTTTCTCATTCCAAGAGCAAAACCGTTTCCATTTTGTGGAGTAAGCCTTTCTAGTAGATGGCCTTCTGGCCTCCAAAATGACATCCTGCACCTCTTTGAGGAGTAGGGTCTGTTGTGGTGTTAAGGAATTTTCCATGCAGCGAGATTGAGTGTTTTCAGCTGACTGTGAAGAGTTTTGTAGCTGTGCTGAGTCAGCAGAAGAGGCATTAGAGGTAAGGACCAGGGAGGAGTATGTGTTAGGCTCCTCAGGAGTGGGTACCAGTGTTGTCTTGGCCAGTCTGGAGCAATCAGTATCATCTTCGGTCTGTCTGCTCTTGCTTTCAAGAGTACCTTGGGCAGAAGAGGCAAAGGTGGAAAAGCGTAAACTGTCCATGCTGTCCAACTGAATGAAAGGGCATCCACTCTCCAGGCCTTTGGATGAAAGGTCCTTGAACAGAACTTTTCCAATTGATGATTCCTGTGGGAGGCGAAGAGATCTATGTCTGGCCTCCCCTACGCTTGGATTATCTTTGTAAATACTTGAGGATGCAACTTCCATTCGTATGGATCTGTCATATTTCTGCTTAGATTGTCTGCCAGCGTGTTTTCCAAACATGGCAAGTACTGTGCCTGAAGTTCGATTTGCCATTCCAGAGCCAAGTTCCAAAGTGTCATGGCTAGTCTGCACAGGGGGTATGAATGTGTTCCTCCTTGTTTGTTTATGTACCACATTACTGTGGTGTTGTCTGTTCTTATCAATAATTGTCCTGGATGCAGGAGGTCCTTGAAAGCTGTAATTGCATTTATCACTGCTAGCATTTCTTTCTGATTGATGTGAAGGTGCTTTTCCTTTTGGGACCATTTGCCCTGAATGCACCTGTCTGTCATGTGCACCCCCCAGGCGTAATCTGAGGTGTCTGTTGTGATGACTTGATTTGCTTGAGGCTTGCAGAATGGGAGACCTGTGTTTGTTTGACATGCTTGGGCCCACCATAGAAATTCCTTTTGCAAACATGGAATTATTGGTATTATTGTTTCCAAACTGTGGCTGTGTTGAGACCATAGGTTTTTTAGGTACCATTGAAGTTTCCTCATATGCAACTTTGCACATGGGATTAAAAGAATGCAAGATGCCATGAAGCCCAGAGCCTGCAGGATTTTCCTTGCAGTAAGTCTGGTACAATTTGCTAGTATTTTGAAGTACTGAGTTAGTTGCCCCTGTTTTTCTGGCGTAAGATAGGCCATCTGGGTGTTTGTGTCCAAGTTGGCACCCAGGAAAGTTATTTTCTGAGATGGTGTTAGCCTGGATTTCTCTTTGTTGACTGTGTATCCCGAATTCAGTAACCATGTTACATAAGCCAGATGTTCCAGAAGTATGTGCTTGCTGTCCGCTTGGATCAGGCAGTCATCCAAATAAGGGTAAATTTGTATCCCTTGAAGTCTGCAGTAGGCAATTACTGATGCCAGGCATTTCATGAATACTCTGGGCACAGTAGATAAGCCAAAGGGGCAATGCAGAGAATTGATAGTGAACTGAACCTGCAAGAAATCTGAGGTATCTTCTTCAGCTTTGTCTGATTGGGACATGCAGGTATGCCTCCTTGAGGTCCAATGTTACCAGCCAAAACTCCTTGCCCAGCATGGGAAGAAGCTGCTGTAATGTGAGCATCTTGAATTTTGTGCAGTAAGAATGTGTTTAGGATGGATAAGTCCAAAATGGGTCTCCAGTCGGTTCCTTTCCTTGGTACCAGAAATAGCCTGGAATAAAAACCTTGACCTTGTTCGTGAGTAGGTACCTCTTGAATAGCTTTCATGTCTATGAGCTTTGAAATTTGTAGTTGTGCCTCTGCCCTTTGATTGTGTGGCAGGTTTGGCATGCCTCTCATTTTTGGAAGAGTGTGAAAATGAAATCTGTAGCCTCTGTTTATAACATCCAGGATCCATTTGTCTGTTGTGACAATATGCCAATTTCTTGTAAATAATGCCAGCTTTCCTCCCAAGGGTGCTGCCAGCTGAGACTTGCTTGGCATGGAAAGAAGGAAGTCATTGGGTTTGTTTCCTGTATTGTTGTGCACTGTCTTTGCCACCTCTTGGTGCTGGAGTTTGCCATTGCCTGCCTCTATATGATCCTTGTGATTGTCCTCTGCCCCTTGTGCGCCTCTACCTACCTCTTTGGGGCTTGTCCGTGGCTGGAAAGGACAAGTTTTTAGAAGGCCAATTTCTGCTAAAACGTGGTGGTTGAACCTGTAGAAAAGCTTTGACAGTTTGCATAGATTTGTCTTTTTCTTCCATTTTCCGTAGTATCTCCTCAGCATTAGTACCAAATAGCACATCCTTTTGTAAAGGAGCATCTAGTAGTTTAGCTTTCACATGATCAGGCAAGATTTGTTCCCCAAGCCAGGCATGTCTACAAATGACTGATCCTGTAACAGCAGCTCTACTTGAGGCCTCTAGGGCATCATAGCCACATTGTAAGGTGTGTTTACCCACTTGTTCTGCACTATGCATCATATCCTGCAACTCCTTCAAATCTGGTTGTTCAGACTGAGACATTTTATTTCTTAATTGTGCTAACAGAAACTGCTGATATTTAAGCATATGAAACTGACAATTTAAGGCCCTCATGGCTAGGGTGGCCGAGGTATATACCTTTTTCCCCCACCTTTCTAAGGATCTTGATTCTCTTTCGGAAGGTAGTGGATTCTTAGCAGTAGAGGCCTTCATTCCCTTGGGGCCTTGAGAAATGGTTTCAGGGTCAGCATTATGGCTTTTGTAAAGAAATTGGTGGGAGTTAGGAACTCTGTAGTACCTATCAGGCTTGACTGGGGCAGGAGGCAGTGAATCCGGATTAAGGCAAGCCTTAGCAAAAACATCATCAAGTATGTCCAAGACAGGAGGTATCGCCAGAGGTCTGTGTTGAGGTAACAAAAGAAATTCCCAAGTCTTTTCTTGGAATCAGAAAAGTCTTGGCCTTCCCAATGGAAGTGTTCCCTCAAGGTGTGCAAGGTTTCCCCAAAAGAAAAATCCTCTGGAAGAGATACAGAAGGACTGGACTGCTCTGCATCAGAGTCTTCAAAAGGGGAGTAAGAGTGTTCCTCTACATCAGAATGTTCTGAAAAAATGGAGCCCTGGTCAGAAGAGGGAGAATCTTCCTCCACTCTGGGTCTCTTGTCTGGAGGGGGTTGGGAACCCCTGATAAGAGTAATTAAATCCTCAGCCATTTTAAGCATCTGCTTTTTAGGCATGGGGCCTGGAGATGGGCCCTGTGCAACAGGCCTCTTGGGATGCCTGGCTGATTTGGACTTAGTAAAGGCCTTAATGGAAAAGGAAGATGAGGGTCTAAAGACACCATGGGTGGAAGTGGACCTGTCCACATTAGGAGGCTCAACGCTCACAGTGGCTTCGGTGGTTGTAGTCTGGGTATGGGCCGAGGTACCTGGGTCTCGGTTACAGAAGACACCGCCAAAGAAGTGTCGTCGGTAGTCAGGGACTGCATAGGCGTCTCGCTGAGAACCGGACCACATGTAGCCGGTTTTGGCGTGGTGTCGGTGGAGACCGCGGACCTCGAGTGTCGGTCCTTGTCCTTGCATTTTTTGGACAAAATGGTAGTCGGAGTCTCCGACGACATTTTATAATCAAAGGCTTTACCAAAAAGGTGTTGGGCGAACTCCGCCCGACGCTTAATAGTGCGTTTATTGAAAGTAGCGCAAAAGCGACAGCCCGAGATGTCGTGGTCTGGGCCTAAACAAGGTATGCAGAGGGAATGGAAATCCTTATGCGGTATTTGCTTCCCACAAGAAATACAATTGTTAACTTTTTCTGACATTGGTCTGAGGCAAGAAAAGTTTCCCCAACGGGGTACTTAGCTTTAAAGAAGACTTTGGTTCCAATTTTTCATAAATTCAGGAGCTGGCCGACCGGCACTTGCGAACTGCTTCTGCTTCGGGCACCGCGCGGCAAAAAAGACTGAAGAAAATGGCGTTGGCTGTGTCTTATATACCCCTGTCTCACTGACGTCAGGAAAGAAAGCGACAACAACCGACGCCGGACCTAGACTTTGGAATTCGGCCGACCGAGGACCCGCCTGACGGCAGAAAACCCATCTGTGATTACTGCAGCTGTATGCACGATGAACATCTGAGGTTATGGATTACCTGTGAAGTGAAGGATTTTGTGCAGAAAATCTAACTCTGATAAAATCACAGCAGGATATAGGAATGGGTCCCTAAATTAAGGAGAAACAAATGGAGTGCGAAACATCTCAGCTCCCATATGAAGACACTTTGGTGCCTTCCACAGGAAACCAGATGAAAGTTCAGTTGGAGTTGCACAGCAAATGAAGGAACAGGAAACTGTGGCAACTTTGACGCAGTCAATGTTTTGGAGTGAATGGCCACTGTGGTCCCATATGAAACAGCAAGGGATGACAAGATAAAACTGAACAGAATGTGGCACAAAAAGCAGCTCTGGAACTTTATATAAAATGCCCGCAGGAAATGGAAAAAGTACAGTTTTGTACATACCATAAATGTAGATGTCCGATAGGCATGCATCTGCAGTCCTTACAAATGGGTTGTCCCTTCACCCGACATCATAGCTGCAGTTCTTTTTCCTCAGTGTTTCTTGCCCCAGATGAGGCTAAATTTGGATAAATGCAAATGTTTCCAAATAGTAGAGAGCAAACAAAAAATAAGCATGTATGTACATATATACAAACAAATACACCATAATAGATTCCCCAGCTAGCTACAAGATGGGCACCACAGAGACTGCAGATGACATCTACATTTATGGTAGGTACAAAACTGTACTATGTCCTTCAAGGATGCATCTGCAGTCCTTACAAATGGGTAGAATACCATAGCCAAACTGGGGAGGAGGAGAAATAAGATTATGGTGTAGTTAAGATCCTTACAAAACAGCAGTGGCAAAACCTGCTCGGGATCTGGAGTATAAAGGTAGATTATAATGCTTGGCAAATGTATGCCAAGTAGCAGCCTCTAAAATGTCTTTGGTAGCCACTCCTCGAGGGAAAGCTGTGGTAGTGGCTGTTGCCCTTGTAGAGTGAGGCCTGATGTTTTCTGGGGTTTTCTTCCCATGGTAGGAGTAACAAAATCTAATGCAATTTCCTATCCACTTAGAGATTGTCTGTTTTGAAATTGCTTTTCCTTCCATTCCTGATGCATATGCTACCAGTAGTTGGTTAGTTTTTCTATTGCCCTTGGTCCTGTCCAGGTAGTAGCTGTCTGTGTACATCCAAGGTATGCAACAGTCTTTCCCCCCTGTTCTGTGGGTTGGGGAAGAATGTAGGTAGATGGATAGCTTGATTTAAAGATACCCTGGAGACCACCTTTGGCATAAAAGTAGGATTTGTTCTCATGGATACTCTATCTTGATGGAAGATCAGGAAGGGCTGTACTGCCATTAATGCCTGTAGCTCAGATACCCTTCTTGCTGAAGTGATTGCAAGCAGGAAAGCAGTTTTCCATGATAAATATTGCAAGTCTGCTGTTGCTGCTGGTTCGAAAGGGGGGAGTGTCAATTTTTCTAGCACAAAGTTCAAGTGTGGTTTCCTAGGTGGTTTTACATTTTTAATTCCTCTCAGAAACTGCCTGAGCAGAGGATGTGAGAAGACTTGAGGATCCAAATTGTATTCTGCTGAAATAGCTGATGCATGAATCTTAATGGAAGAATAGGACAGGCCGTTGCCGTTGTGAAAGAGCTCTGCCAAGTATTCCAGGATGTTGGCTATGTTTACCAGTGACACATTTTCTCCCTTTGCAGCACTCCAAATGTGATATCTTTTCCATTTTGCTGAATAATTTTTTCTTGAGGGTCTGCGAGCCTCCAAGATAATGTCTTTAACCCTTTGGGATAAATTTGGGTTATTTGGTCTTATGCAATGTTCCAGGCAGTCAGCTGCAGTGTTTTCAGGTCTGGATGCAGGGTGTTGTAGTTGTTCTGTGTTAACAGTAAGGGAACTAGAGGTAGAGTCCATATTTGTTCCCGAGACATGCTCCTCAGTAATGGGTACCAATGTTGCCTTGGCCAGTCTGGAGCTATCAGGATGATCCTTGGATGGTCCTCTTTGATTTTCAATAGCACCTTGTGCATCAAAGGAAGTGGTGGGAATGCATATGCTGTCAGGTTTTTCCAACTGAAAGATAGGAGTCCACTTTCCAAGCTAGTGGGTGATGCGTCCCCTGTGCAGAATTTCTTCAGTTGGTGATCGCGTGGGGATGCAAATAAGTCTATTTCTGGTAGTCCCCACTTTCTTGTAAAGGTTTTGAAGATGTCCGGATGCAGCATCCATTGCATCCGTGGTGGATCTGCTTAGTATGTCTGCTAGAATGTTTTCTTTTCCTGGCACAAAATTGCTTGTAATTGAATGTTGAAGCTCAGGGCCACATTCCAAGGTCCATTGCCATCCGGCATAAATGTGTGCCTCCCTGTTTGTTGATGTACCACATAACTGTGGTGTTGTCTGTCCTTATCAACAGTTGACCTTGTCGAAGAAATGGTCTGAATGTCTGAATTGCCAGTTTACTGCCAGCATTTCCTTTTGATTTATGTGTAGGTGCAGCTGGTCTTGAGTCCATAAGCCTTGTATGCACTTGTCCAGCATGTGTGCCCCCCCAACAAGAGGTCGTCCGTTGTTGATTGTCTGGCTTGGTTGAGTGCTGTGGAAGGGCAGTCCTTGTTTGATTGACACCATTGGAATTCTTGCTTCAGGCATGGGATTATTGGAATTTGAGTTACTAGGCTGTGCTTGTGCTGAGACCATAAATTCCTTAGGTACCACTCTAACTTCCTCATATGCAGTCTGGCATGTGGAACCAATATTATGCAGGATGCCATGAAACCCAAGGCTTGCAGGACTTTTCTTGCTGTTAGCTGGTTTTGTTTTGTTAATGCCAAGAAGTAGAGGGAGTTGCTCCTGTTTTTCTACTGTTAGGAATGCCATTTGTTTTGATGTGTCCAGCTCTGCACCCAAAAAGGTTATCCTTTGGGATGGTATCAGCCTTGACTTTTTTATATTGACTGTGTATCCCAGGGCTTGCAGTAGATAAATGACCCTTTTCAAGTCTTCTGTTAACTTGTTTTTGTTGTCTGCTTGTCCAGGTAAGGGTAGATTTGGATTCTTGAGCCTGCAATGAGCAATTACTGATGCCAGGCATTTCGTGAACACTCTGGCAATGCTGAGAATTGATAATGCTCTGATCCTGCAAGAAATCTGAGGTATCTTCTGCAGCAGGTATGCCTCCTTGAGATCTAGAGTTACCAGCCAAGACTCCTTGCCCAACATGGGAAGAAGCTGCTGTAGGGTCAGCATTTTGAATTTTGGGACAATGAGAAATGTGTTTAATAGGTCTCCATTGGTTTTCTTTTCTTGGTACCAGGAAGAGTCTGGAGTAAAATCCCTGTCCTTGCTCCATAGATGGTACCTTTTCTACAGCTCTCATCCTTAGTAAGTGAGTTATTTGTTTTAGAGCTTCTGTCTTTTGATTTGGAGGTAGGTTTGGCATTCCTCTCTTCCTTGGTAGGGTATGGAAGTGAAACCTGTAACCTTGGTCTATTGTCTGCAAAATCCACTTGTCCCTTGTGATGTAGTGCCAGTTTACTGAAAATAAGGCTAGCTTCAAGTCACTGTGATTGTCCTGTAGTAGTGGTGGTGGCTGTATCTGTGGCCGCACCTCGCTGGTTGTTAGCCTGCCACTGGCGTCCCTGTAGGCACCTCTGGATTGACCTCTGCCCCTTGGCGCCTATTCCTGCCTCTCTGAGCTCTGGAGGTGTCTGGAAAGGACCAATTTTTGGAGGGCCAATTCCTGCTAAACCTTGGAGGTTGGACCTGTAAGAAATCTTTCACTGTCTGGACAGATTTTGCCTTCTCTTCCATCTTCTTCAGCACCTGTTGTGCAGAGCCAAACAAATTGATCTTGTCCATGGGAGCATCTAGTAGTTTTGATTTGACATGGTCTGGTAAGGCCTGCTCTTTTAACCATGCATGTCTTCTGATCACTGTGCCAGTCATGGCTGATCTAAAGGAAGCCTCCAGTGCATCATAGCAGCATTTTAAGGAATGATTACTGACCTGCTGTATATTATGTACCATTTCCTGAACAGATTTTTTTGTCTAATGGTTCATCCGAGGACAGCTTTTTAGTTAACTGGTCTAACATAAATTCTTGATACTGGATCATATGGAATTGACAGTTCAAGGCCCTAGCTGAAAGAGTAGCAGAAGTGTAAACTTTTTTACCCCATCTCTCTAAGGACCTGGATTCCCTTTCAGAGGGGAGGGGGTTCTTGGCAGAGGTAGCTGCTACAGCCTTAGGTCCCTGGGAGATAGTCTCGGGATCTGCAAAAGGAGCCTTATACAAATGGCAATGCGTGTCCGGGACCCTGTAGTACCTATCGGGCTTAGCAGGGGCGGAGGTAGTGAATCAGGAGCAGTACAAGCATCATTAAATGCATCATCCACAACAGAGAGAACTGGAGGGATGGCTAAAGGTCTATGTTGTGGTAAATGCAGAAAAGTTCTAAGCCTTTTTCTAGAGTCTGAAAAATCCTGGCCCTGCCACTGAAATTGTTCCCTCATAGCATGCAAGGTTTCCCCAAAGGAAAATTCCTCAGGCGGAGAGGCAGAAGGAATGGACTCTTCAGCATCAGAATCTTCATAAGGGGAGAAAGGGCCCTCTGGAGGGTTTGTATCATCTGAATCATCAGAGGAGTCATCTGTAGAAACTGGCTCAGGGGGCTCTGCTCTAGGCCTCTTCTCTGGAGGTGGATGAGAGGCCCTGTCTGGGTGAGGTTGGGATCCCCGGATCAAAGAAATGAGATCCTCTGCAAGACTAAGCATTTGAGAACTAGAGCTAGGCCTGTGAGAGGGGGTCTTAGCAGGCAGAGATTTAGTAGATTTAGCTGCTTTAGCCCTGGCAAAGGCCTTAATAGACATGGTTGCTGGAGGCCTAGCAGCTCCACGTGCAGGGGTTGAAACATCCAAGGGAATAGTGTCAGATAATTCCTGGGAACCTGCAAGAGCAGGTGGGATTTCCACCAGGTTGGAAGAGGCCTCGTAGGTTTTTACTTTGAAGGAAGAACGGTTTCAGCGAAACAGAGGACACCAGCGGTTGCTTAACCCGCGGTTTTCGGCGAAACAATGGACCGCGTGTCAGTCCTTTAGATATTTGATCCGGCGGCATAATGTAGCGAAATCGGAGCGAAACTCCTCAGCAAATTCAGACCGACAAGCTGCTGGAAATCTTTATGAGGTATTTGTTTCCCACAAGTAAACAGTTATTCACTTTTTCTGACATCAAGAGTAACTGCAGCTATGATGGGTGAAGCCAGACTTTGGAAGGGCTGCCTGATGACAGGACAACCCATTTGTAAGGACTGCAGATGCATCCTTGAAGGACATCAAAGAATGTGCCCTCAGTTGAGAAGAAAATAATCTAAGGGAAGAGTTGCTTGATTTAATAAATACGGACAGACATATTAACATCAATGAAACAAACTGACTACAAAACGTCAATAAAACCAAAAAAGTTAGAAGTTTGATAAAACAAATGAACAAAGTAAGTAGGACTGTTCACATATATTCATGTGAAATAACAGAAGTAAATAGGATATATTACTGTGCAATTAAATTAATAACAGATAATGTCTTACTGTAAAAACACAGGGCAGTAAGGGAAAGGAAGGGAATGAATCAAATACTATCATGCAAGTATCAAATAGAGACACCTATAAGACAATTAAGACAAGAAGTGTCACTGTTAGAAGTGTATAGAAAAGGGAACAGCTCAAAAAAATTCTCAGAAAGATAGACATGACAAAAGCAATGTGCAGTACTAAAACAGATCAGAATCTATCTTGCACTAATGCAAATAATAAACTAAAATTATTAGAACAGGCAGAACAACTTATACACAGATAAACATAAAGGAAAAGTATAAAATAAGCAGTTTATTGATGACCAAAAAAAGTTTTATACAGAAATGGGAAATAAGAAAAAAGGAACTGAAATATCACCACAGAAAAAGAAATGGACACATTTTGGAGCAACATCTATGAAGATCCTATGGAACATAAAGACGCTGAATGGACAGAAGTAGTAAAAGAAAGAAGAAGTTGTTCAAATGTACGAGATATGAAATGGAATGAAATAATGGCCATAAAGAATTAAACAAAATTAAGAAAAGCATCTAATGGAAAGCCCAGGCCCAGATGCAGTACCTAACTTCTGGCTAAAAGTATTAATATTTTTACATGAAGATTTAACCATGAGTAAGAACTATTTATGTTGGTACTCCAGACAGACACAAACCTAGTTAACAACAGGAAAAACAAGACGCATAAACTCAAGAGCAAACCTGAAAGCTATCCTAAAACTACAGGCCAATAACTTGTCTTCTAATGACATATAAACTATACACTGGAACTGATGCCTACACAGTTTATCGTCATTTAGAAGAAAACTAAGTCATGGCAATACAACAAAAGGCCAACAAAAAAAAGTCATATGGAACAAATAAGAGGTTACTTACTCACCATAATGTTCCATGTTTGTTGTCCATCTTGCCTTCATTCATTGCTGGATCGGTTCCGACTCGGCCTTATTCAAAAGCTTGAGAGCTTCCACCAGCTTGTGGCTAAACCCTATCCCATGATGCTCAGGGAAGATTACCCAGATCTTGTTTGCAGGAAAAAAAAAACAATCATTATTTCTAAACATGCCACCAAATCCAAAAGAGACTAAGAAAAGATTTAGAGACATAACAACCAACTTGTAAGAAAAGACCTCTCGATCCTCCAGGTGGGGGAAAGAGGGTGGGATGCAAGAATGAAGGCAATATGGACAACACACATGGAACGTTATGGTGAATACATAACATCTTAATGTTATATTGTCCTATCTCGCCTTCATTCATTGCTGGTTGGGACAGCATCCCTAGCACCTTCTTTCTTGGGTGGCTCGAGAGAAAATGCACTTCAGAACAGTGGACCCAAAAGAAGCTCCGTTCATGGAGGCCAAATCGACTTTGTAATGCGTGATAAAGGTATGAGGCTTTACCCATGTTGCTGCTGCACAAATGGAATCCATAGGTAGCCTCACCTGGAAGGCAGATGAGGTTGATATAGCTCTTGTGGAACGGCCTTTCACTTTCTCAGGGAGTCCTCTGTTCTCAGATTTGCATGTATAAGTGATGCAGTCTGTAAGCCATTTAGAAAGTGTGACCTTTGATAATGGGGCCCCTTTCTTTTGGTCTAAAAAAGATATGAATAGCTGGTCCGACTTTCTGAAATCTTTTGTTCTGTGCAGGTAAAAACGTAAATGTCTATGTATGTCCAAATGGTGTAGTTTATATTCTGCCTTATTGCCATAGTTTGGGAAAAACCCAGGTAGGTCAATGGATTGGATTTAAATTGGCCTCTGAACACACTTTTGGTAGGAATGAGGGGTTGGTTAGTAAGGAAACTCTAACTTTGTGAAAAATCATGTAAAGGAGGGCGTATAGACACAGCTTGAAGTTCGGACACTCATCTAGCAGAAGTAATGGCAACCAACAATGTTGTCTTCCATGACAAAAACTCTGTGTGACATGATGATGCGGGTTCAAAGGGGGGAAGAATCAACAGAGACAGGACAAAATTTAGGACCCATGGAGCTGCAGGTTCTCTCACTGGAGGCCTTAGTAAGAAAGTAGCCTTTAAGAAAGCTTTGCAAACTGTGGGACATTATCTTTAGCCCCATTTCCCCAATATGATAGTTTGATATAGCAGCTAATTGAACTCAAAACTGTAGCCACCGCTAAAAGCTTGGCCAAAAAAATCTAACACTGCTTTTACAGGGGCAGCAAAAGGATCAATATGGTTGTTAAAAGCCCAACGGGAAAATCTCATCCATTTGCTAGAATATAATTTCCTGGCTGATGCCTTATGAAACAAAATTAATATATGTTTCACTGCAGGGAAATATTAGGGAGCCTGGCTATTTGTGGAACTGGAGAAGCCAAGCTGTCAAGTTGAGGGTTTGAAGAGATGGATGGATCGTCCCTGACGGATGAGTCGGGAGGTCTGGAACTGGGTCCAGAATCCACAGCTCCTCCTGGAGATGGGGCCATAGAAAGGGGAATCAAATCTGATGAGGTCAGTATTGTGCGATGAGTATTACACTGTTTCTCAACATGCTGGCTTTCTGGAGGACTTTCGGTATCACAGGAAAAGGGGGAAAGCCGTAGAGGAGACCTGGGGGCCAATCGTGTACAAGTGCATCCTTTGGTGACTCCACCGGAGGGGGGGATCAGGGCAAAATAACAGCTGCATTTGGCATTCACGGAAGTGGTAAAGAGGTCGCAGCAAGGCTAGCCCCACTTGTGGGAACTCTCCTCCACAACTTCCTGTTTTAGGGACCACTCGTGAGAAATTAGAATGGCTCTGCTGAGTTTGTCCGCTATCATGCTAGACCCTCCCCGGGATGTGTGTTAGTGTCAGAAAGTGTTGTGAAGAGACTATCCATTGCCATATTCTCTGAGCCTCTCGACATTTGGAGTAGGATTTGGTTCCTCCGTGTTTATGTACCACACTACTGACATGCTGTCTGTCTGAACTGCAATTGTTCCTAGTGGAAGTTAGTCCTGGAATGCCTGCAATGCCAAAAGAAACACTCTCATCTCTAAGACATTGATATGCAAGTGGTTTTCATGCTCCTCCCAAATGCCATGGATAGTCTTTCCCAGATAATGCCCCCCCCCCCACCTTATCTGGGAAGCATCCGTGGTCACCGTGGCTACTAGTTGCGGGAAGACAAACGGTCGGCCTAAGGTCAATTGAGTTCTGTGAAGCCACCAACAAAGATCTTTCTTGCAGGATTCTGTTATGATAATCTTGTGAGACAATGGTAGATCCTACATGGACCACTGGGATAAAAGTAGCCATTGAAGAATCCTCATGTGTAGATGAGCTAACTGTACCAAGATAATTGCAGCTGCCATGGTAACTAGAACTTTCAAAACAATCCTCGCCTGTACTTTCTTCTTGGATAAGAGGTTCTTGATTTGACGATGCAAGGTTTGAATCCTCTCAGGGGGGGGGGGGTAGTTTGGCTAACATTTTTCTTCTGTCTAGGTCTGCCCCTATAAATACGATATGCTGTGATGGCAAGAAGGCAGATTTTTCAAAGTTTATTGTAATGCCTAGCTGACAGCACAGATGAATGACTGTGTCCCGCACTCTTGTTAGGAGATGCTTGGTGGTGGCGGTTAGGAGCCAGTTGTCTAAGTATGGAAACACCTGGAATCCTAGAGATGCCTAAAGTGAGCTGTAACTACTGCCATGCCTTTGGCGAAAACTCTGGAGGCTGTAGTGAGACCAAAGGGCAGAGCTCGAAACTGGTAGTGACTGGCTCCCAGTCGAAAGCATAACTTTCTCCTGGATCGCCTGCCCATTTTTATGTGGTAGTACACATCCTGGAGATTTACAGATCACATCTAATCATCTTTCCCCAGAAAGGGGAGTATCAACTGCAGTGTTACCATCCGGAACTTTGATTTCTTGACAGACTTTTTTAGCCTGCTGAGATCCAGAATGGGCCTCCAGTCCCCTGTCTTTGGAACTAAAAAGAACCTTGAGTAAGTTCTGGATCCAATCTGGTCTGCGGTAACATTTTGTATGACTCTCTTTTTCTAGCAACTTTTGTACTTCTAGAGTTGCGTAATCCCTTTGACTGGGTGGAACATCTGGGACTAGCTGTTTTTCCAATGGGGGAGAGGAAAAGGGGATGTAATAACCTCTGGATATTGTTTGTACCCATTTGTCTTTTATTTCTAGCCAGGTATTTTGGGTACGACCCCTGACTGCCTCCAGAGATGGACAGATGGGGCCTCCTCTCAGGAGCGCTAAAAGAGTTTTCTAAGGAAAGAAACCCTGTCACCCTGGTTCTGCGGACCCACTCTGCCAAGTGGTCAGGAGTCTTCCATTGTTAGTTTCCCCTCTACCCCCGAGGGAAGAATCACCACATGTGTCCAGGAAAGCTCTTAGGGACTTATGGAACCACATTTTTGCCCCTTTCTGATGCTTGGGATAAGATCTAGTAGGTAGAGGAAAAATGGACTCCAATGGCAGAGTCTTTCCTTCCTGCTCGCACCTGGTAAAGGTCTCTTCTACTCTGGGCCCAAACAAGGACAACCCATCAAAAGGGGCATTAATAAAGGAAGACTTGAAGGGTCCTGTGAAGTCTCACAAGTACATCCAGGAATATCTCCAAGGAAATTTCTGTACCCGCTGCCCTACTCGCTCCTTCAGCTACATAGGAAACAAGTTGCATGGAGGAGCTACCACAGAGTTTAAGGTAGAGAGCTGGGAGGAAACCTTATCTGAAACCCCTGCAGCTGCAGTACCTTGAAGAGCATCTCCTAGCACCTTTAGGAGATCCCTCTGGAGCCTAGTGAAATGGGTCAAGTAATTCAGTGATCTAAGAGCAAAAGCCACTGAAGAAAACGTACACTTTACATATCTGACCATTGTTCATGACTCTCTGTTCCGTGGATGAACAGATTAGGAAGTCTCTGACAATTCCTTCTTTGTGGCCGCCGCCGGCACCATAGCATCTACTGGGACCACCCTTGCTAAGGAACTCCTTTTCCAAGGGTGCCGTGATGAATTTATTCAGACTCCTAGGAACAGGTTCCACTGAATCTGGAGAGCCCCATGACCTTCCGACTAATCACGTTCACTAACTGGTGGAAAGGTGGAGACACCCAAGAGGTGGAAGGTCGAAACCCGAAAGCCTCCAGGTACACAGACTTGTCCTCAGGAGGGTTAGTGGGCTTCCAGCCACCTTTCTGTTTAAAGATCTCTAGGATGTCTGCAAAGTAGACATCTGCAGAGGGTGATTGTGGGGACACTTCTGACTCATCGAGGTCAATGTCTGAGGTGATAGACTCCTCCAGGGAGTATAGGTGCTTCTTCTTGCACAACCTCTTCTGAGGGACCTCCTCAGAGGGGTAACTCTGGAGAGGTTTTGGAAGAGATAGGTTCGCCTGATGGGGCATCCTGGGGCTTTGGGTCTCTGCACTTATTCAGGAAGGATGAAGCTGAGACCAACACTGGTGCCTTTGGGGGAAGAGTACTTGGACCAGAGAGCAGAGCAATCTGAGGTGACAGCACTCTCTCCATCAGTTCAAAAGCCCCCCCACTCTGCTCCAAAGAAATCCCCGGTTCCAAGGAAGCAGAAGACTCACCCCAAAGCAGAGCGGTTGGCTCCAAAGCCAATGTAGGAGCTGAGCTCACCCACACCGAAGCCCCAAGAGGTAGAATCTGACTCCCCTCATTGGACCAGACAGGAGAGTGTCGGCTCTTAGACTCTTCGAATTCTGATGGAACCAAGGAAGTTGGAGCAGTAGCCGGACCCGACAATCCTGGAGCAAGTCTCGGCACTGACAGTTCCGCTGTTTTCGGATCCAAGCCATCCAAGCTCTCCAGCTCCAGAACTCCAGATTGGGTCGGAGGAATTGAAGATGGTGACGTGGTCTTTGTCAGCTCTGGATCTCTCTGGATCGGAGTCAACAGAATTTTGGCCAGTGCCGGCGTCTGTAAGAGTCTCATCACCACCTACTCCACATCATCCTCCAATACGCTCCTGGAGGATCGGGAGAACAGGGTTGGAGACCTCACTGTCTGCAGAAGTGGAGATCGCAAATTTGGAGATACTGGTTCCAATACAGGGGACCGGCTCCAAAAATGAAACTATGTCTGCTCCAAAATTACAATTGAAGCAGAAGAGGGAGATTTCTCAGAACCGAGAGCCCTTGATTCCGAAGTAGATCCTTTAGCCATTTTTCTCTCTGGCTCTGAAGATGGAGCAGAAGACAAAGTCCTTTTACCCAACTTCTCGGATCATGAAGAAGGTGATTCATCACTGGATTTGGAGGTGCTCCGAGTCCCTTCTAAAGCTTCTGTAAAGGGGTTTTTTAACAGGCCTCTGACAATCAGCTTATTTTTCCATTCCATCAAGACTCTGGAACTAAAAGCATGACAGAATGAACAAGATGCTTGCAAGTGAACAGCACCCAAACAGTACACACAACTGGTATGCCCATCCGTCAATGACATCTTTTGACTGCACTTATCACATTTTTTTGAAACCCGAAGCTCTTTAGGGTCCTTTGACATTTTCACACAATCACTAAGTAAACAAACAAAAACAGAATTTAACTACTACAATTTTTATTTTTTTAAAAGCAAAGATACTAAGACAGGTGGAGTAGTTTCTAAATAAAAACTAACTACTCCTACAAGCATACAACAAAGGGTTAGACAGAAAGGAAACAAAGGGACAGTCCTCTAAGTATAACAGGCCGCAGGGAGCCCTCTAAATTAAACAAATTACACTGTAAAAAGGGGGATTCACCAAACTCTCTAACTTAAGACAACCTGGAAGCTGGGATAGGGAGGTTCAACAACAGGCCTAGAGAAACTAACAACGGCCAACAAAAGAATCCAACAAACAGTACGAAACTAGTGAAACACAACTAAAACTCTAATACTAAGGTGAAGGTAGACAATGACAAACCACAGCAAGAAACTATTACACTATTAAAATTTTATATATATATATATATATATATATATATATATACACACACACACAAAAAATGATTCCACTTAGCCAGAGCCTGCAGAGAAGTCACCAGATCTTGTTTAGCGGCAAACAAGTTCTGCGTAATCTTCCCTGAGTATCATGGGATAGTGTTTAGTTACGAGCGGCGGAAGCTCTTGAGCTTTTAAATAAGGCTGAGTCAGAAATGATCCTCGGTTCCAAACCCAACCAGCAATGAATGAAGGCAAAATAGGACAACATAATATGTATCATTTGGTGTTTAATAAAGTCATAATGGACAATTGTAAAAGGGAAGTATCTAAATAGGGATTGACCAACTACAAAAAAGCATTTGACACTGTTCCACATTTATTGATAAAAGACTGCTTAAATATGTACAACACACACCCTACACTGATCGATTATATTACGGTGACCATGAAACACTGACAAACCAGTTTGCAGTTAAGCCATGATAAATAACAGATTATTATTCCAGGGATAAAAATTCAAATGGGGATATTCCAGGGTGACTCTGTGACCACTGTTCTTATGTCTTGCCCTTAACCCACTAAGCGGTCTACTTAACAGATTAGGTCATGGCTATAACTTGGCTCCCAGAAAACAACAAAGTGTAAAGACTTCTCATCTCCTTTTTGTGGATGATTTAAAACTGAGGAGGAAATGAAAGCACAACTGCAAGTGGTCAAAACTTTTACAGATGATATATGTCATTTGATCTTGATAAATGTCCAAAAGCAACCTTTAAAGCAGTTAACCTGCAGCACCAAGAAAACATCAGCCTGGGACAGGAATGTGATATAAAAGACATTGAGCAAGAGGGAGTGTATAAATATTTGGGAATTGTTGAAGGATCAACACTAAAACATGAAAAAATGCAAATACAAATTAGTAAGGAACATTTTAGAAGACTAAAATTAATACTGAAAACAGCACCGACATCTAAGAACAAAGTCGAAGCTATAAACCAGTTTGCTCTTCCTGTCCTAACTTGCGGCCCCAAAGGGTGTTGGATCAGTTGGACAGGAAAAAAAGAAGGATGCTTCATGCTTATCAAATGATTTATAAAATCATTGTATACCAAGACTATATATTCCCTGTTCTGAAAGAGGTATGGGCCTCCTTGAAATTAATTAAATGCACTGAACTGCAATCGTAGGACTCCATACACATCTGTTGACCACACAAGACCAAAATGTAATGAAAGTTTTAAAACATGAAGAGAACAAGTCTAACATGACTTCCCTGCTTAGTTTAGCAGAAAGATATCAGTGTCGAGTGAGAATGGAGATCAAAACAGGAGTAGATAAAAATCAGGCAGCAACTGAATGTGCCAAAAAAACAAAGAAAAAAAGGTGAAGGATCACATGAGAAGGCAAGAAATGTGGAAAATGCATAAATACACTTGCAAGTACAGATAACTCTTGGAACAGTCTCATGTTGATCAGTATAAAATGCAGGAATAGTTAAGGAGAGGTGAATTTAAACCAAAAGACAAAAGGTTAATAGCAGCAGCCCAAGATAGTAGACTAAGTACACATTGGTTTACAAAGTCCATTTAACATGGGGGTAAAACAGAAAAATGTAGGTTATGTAAAACAGAATTGGAAACAGTCGCTCATCTTATTGCTGGTTGTGACATACTAATGGCAGGAGGACTGTATACTGAAAGGCATAATAATGTGGCAACATTGTTGCATTGGGTATTGTGCAAACATTATAATACTGAAGTGGCTGAAAAACATGGGAAACATGAGTCACAAAGTGCTAAAGAAAATGCTGAAGTTTGTATCACATGGGATCACCCATTACCAATAGTTCAAAAAATAGATGCATAAAAAAACGGATGTAGTCCATGGAAAAAAGACAAAAGCAGCACTGATTACTGAAATTGCTACACCTTCTTACATACAGAGAGGCAGTCATAAATATGCCAGGATTTGCAGGCAGAAAGAAGGGCAATGTGGAAGAAGGATACCCAGACAGTTCCAACAGTAGTAGGAGCAATGGGTCTTATGAAAAAGACTTTACAATCGTACTTAGAAATGTTAAAGATACATGCAACTCTGTATGAATTGCAGGAGGGGTCACTACTGGGCACACTGTGGGTGCTGCAAAGAGGTTTTCTGGCTAACATCAAAGGCTGAAACAATACTAATTTTGTGAACTTTAATCATACTTTGATTTAAGAATGGGGTCCACTCCCGTCATGGTATTAGAAACCCAGAAGTCTTGGAGAAACTGAAAAAGGTATTATATTTACAAAGTGGAAGAAATTATTCCAAGAACTAAGCCATTGCAGGGACTGAGAAAGGAGATTTAACCAACAAATACAATTACAAGAAATGGTATAGAAAACAGACATGAGGGGGCTAATTAACATAGGATCCAACATACTGGGAACAAATAATTGAGAAGGGAAAGGTACCAAGTAAAATTAACCTAAGCAGAAGTATGAACTGCAGGTTAGAGACTTCAGGGATTGATAGAGTATACGCAAACAGATAGGGATAGGGTCTTGTTAAGTGAAGGCCAGCTCTGGTAGAGCTTTTAGTTGAAACTACAATAGAAGCTGCTGCTAGAAATGGGGTAATTTGTAGGGAATATAAATACTGCATTGTAACTATACGAAATGCTCAGATGAGGTTAGAAAAAAATATATTTATTTATTTTACTTGATATTTGTTGACCAAGTTAGTCTGACTGGGCAGGTGCCCTTTTTTTCAGCAGAGACCAGAGCAGAAAAGCTCCAAATTGCAAAGTAGAAAAATTAATAACACAAATATGTATAAGATAATAACAATCAAGATAAAAGTATACATATATAGTTTTCTGCTTAAAGTATAAACATGAATAACACAATAAGTACAAGATTGCTGCGATCACCATAACTGTATTCATATACAGTTTTCTGTTTTACAAGCTAACTGATGAATGAAAATATAATATAAACTATAAAAATAATACAGTTTCTCCTTACTCACAGTCACAGTAATGTTACCTGAATAATACAGGGAGGAGGATATAGTTTAGTAGGAGAGAAAGAAAAATAAGTAGGGGAAGGTATATTAAGTAGTTTGTAGACCTGCAGGAGGTGTTGTTCTGAGCTGCGGAGTGTACAGTTGGGAATGTAAGGTGAGATGATAGTAGAGAAAACAGGACATGACAGGGGTTTGTTTATGATAGAGCGAGTTAAAATTAGTTGAGGCAGCAGGAGTTGGTGGTGCAATTCTTTCCGCTGCAGGTTTTTAGTGATAGACAGTGATGTGAGTTGTAAGGTTGGTGTGTAGAAAATCTAGCTATTTGGCCTAGATTCTGATGAGTTCATAGGTTAGTACTAGGCTAACTGCCCTTGTAAGCCATTGAAAGCCTAGCCAATTATCCCTTGTTAGACTCAAACTCTGCATCTTGTGTTTGTAAGGCAAACACCTTAACCATTAGGCCACCCTCCCTACCCTTTCTCAATGGAGTTTTGGATGTGAAGATCAAATTTTAGTTGGTCATCAATAATGACCTCAAGTAGTTTAGTATGGGTTCAACTTTGATGGTTGTATTAAGGGAGGAGACAGTAAAGGTAGATTTGATATGTTGGAGAGATTTCGGAAGGAAGAGGAAGAGTTTGGTTTTATTTGGATTAAGAAGGAGTTGACTAGATAGAGGCAATTTACAAAGAAATAGTGGGAAGAAGAAATTTGCAAGGTTCACAAATACGCAGAAAATGCCAACTGGTTTAGTATTTTTGCATGTACTGTTATACTCAAGAAGACTTCAATGGATTTTTCCTTAGGTAGATGGCAAATGCTGGACGTGTGACAGGAAGATAGAGGTAACTTTAAAAATGGCTTTGTATATACAAATACTATTTCATCTGAATGTACTCTGTCTCATTAATCTTATATAAAATTGCATCTTTCATGTTAATGTATGCAATGATCAAATGTTTCATGTTTTGCTGAAAACTGCTATCATCTGAATGTACTTTCTTCATATGAATTAGAAATTTATTTTGCACGGTTAATGTTTACCCTGTACAAATGTACAGTATTTTATACACTCTGTATTATGTATAACCTGTGCAAACTATATATTATGCATAACCTGTGCAAATTTGATCCTGTTACCTATGAGTCTGAGCTGTGAATAGACTAGCCCACTTACCCGGTCAAGAATTATCAAATAAATAAATATACTGGCAGCATGCTATTTTTTTTTTTTTTTTTTTTTTTTAAAGAAATGTAATGAGTTGTCATATTTTTAAAAAATCCCTATAGTGTAATTTGACAGAAATGTTGGGATAAGAAATGATTCTTTTGAGCCAGGATATAGGATCTCGTATACCTAGACATAGTAAGCCTTAACTAAGTTTAATGTTACTGGCTGACAAAATAAGAAGTTATGTACCTACCATAACGTTCCATGTTAGTTGTCTTCTCTCGCCTTCTTTCCTGCTTGATGGGTTCGGAGCCGATCCCTCGGCTCCGACTCGGCACTTGCTAAGCTCGAGAGTCACTTTTACCAGCTCGAGGCAGCCCCATATCCCATGATGCAAGGCGGTAAGTACCCAGATCTCGTTTGATGACAAAGGGCAATAGCACCAAGCATAAAATACTTCCCAAAGGAAGAAAGAAAAACTTACAGATGGAAGAAGGACCAGGTCTGAATGGTCTTCAGCATAACAGTTTCTTATAACAAGGTCTGTCCAGGCCAGGGAAGGAGGGAGGGTCGAAGAAAGAAGGCGAGAAGACAACTAACATGGACGTTATGGTAGGTACATAACTTCTTAATGTTAAGTTGTCAATCTCGCCTTCATTCTTGCTTGATGGGACCGGTCCTAGCACCTCTATCCTGGGTGGCTCAATGGAACAAACTCTTGAGGACTGTAGAGCCAAAACTGGCTCTGTCCCTGGAGGCCAAGTCCAATTTGTAATGGGAAACAAAAGTGTGAGGAGTGGCCCAAGTGGCGCTGCACAAATAGTGTCTAAAGGAAGTCTAGCTTGAAAAGCTGTAGAAGTAGCTAAGCTCCTAGTTGAATGTGCTTTAGGTTTTGAGCACAGCTGTTTTCCCCTGAGCAGATAAATTTCAGAGATGACCGAAGAAAGCCATCTAGACAAAGTCACTTTAGAAACAGGAAGGCCTTTTATTATCCGCATAGGAAACAAAAAGTTGATCAGATTTTCTAAATTTTTTTGTTCTGTCCAAATAATATCTAAGTTGACGGTGGACATCAAGATAATGTAGCTTTTGTTCAGCTCTATCTGAATAGTTAGGAAAAATACAGGGAGATCAATGGATTGATTCAAATTGTTCTTTGAAGCGACCTTAGGCAAAAAGGTTGGGTTAGTTCTCAAAGATACTCTGTCTTTGTGAAAAACCAAATAGGGGGGTCGAACCGAAGAGCATGAAGTTCAGACACCCTCCTGGCCGATGTAATAGCCACTAGAAATAAAGTTTTCCAAGAAAGAAATTTCAGGGAACAAGAAGCAGCTGGCTCGAAGGGGGGAAGAATCAAGGATGTCAGCACTAAATTTAGATCCCACTGAGGAGGAGGATTCCTGATTGGAGGTTTTAGTAGGAAAATTCCTTTCAAGAAGGCCCTGCAGAGCCTATGGGACATAATATTATGATCTGCTATCCCGACATGAAAATTGGAAATAGCAGCCAATTGAACTCTGACTGTGGAAGAAGAGGAGCCTGCATGAAAAATCTCTGCTAAGAAGTCCAGGACTGCCTGAACAGGGGCAGTAAAAGGATCGATATTCTTGGCCTTAGCCCAATAAGAGAAACGTTTCCATTTGCTTGCATAAATCCTCCTGGTAGAGGATTTTAGCGAAGCTACTATGATGTCTCTAACTGGGTTAGAGATCAAAGGAAGCCTGGCTAAGGAAGGAAGTGGAGCAACCATGCTGTGAGGTTGAGAGAAGGGATTGACCGGTGCAGCTGACCCGATTGGTGTATCAGAAGATCTGGCACTGGGTCCAGATGCCACGGCTGCACCAAAAGGTGATGATGGAGGAACGGGAACCAAACCTGTCGAGGCCAGTAAGGGGCAATGAGAATCAATTTGGCCGGTAGCTTTCTGGATAACCTGAGGGATCAGAGGAAATGGAGGGAAGGCATAAAGAAGTCCCTGGGGCCAATCCTGGGTCAGAGCGTCTCTGGGGGGATGGCCTGATAGAGGGAAGAGGCTGAAGAAGTCTGGACATTTGCTGTTTTGGGGAGTAGCAAAAAGATAGCAACATGGACGACCCCATTCCAGAAAAATCTCTTCCGCTATAGATTGCTTGAGAGACCACTCGTGAGGCATGAGAATAGCTCTGCTCAATCTGTCCGCTACAATGTTGGTTTTCCCAGGGATATGCGTTGCTACCAGAAACCGATGAGAGGAGATCGCCCATTGCCATAGTCTGAGCGCTTCTCGACACAAGGGGTAGGACTTGGTTCCGCCCTGTTTGTTGATATACCAAACTACAGACATGTTGTCTGTGTGGACTGCAATTGTCCCTACGGGAAGAAAGTCATTGAGGGCTTGCAACGTTAAAAGCACTGCTCTCATCTCCAGGACATTTATGTGCAGATGGTACTCGAGCGGCTGCCACGCCCCATGAACCATCCTGCCCTGATAATGACCCCCACCCGATCAGGAGGCATCCGTGGTGACAGTGGCTATCGGGGATGGGGGTACAAAGTACCTGCCTTGGTGAACCTGAGGAGATGTGATCCACCAAGCAAGATGCTCTTTGCATGTCTGTGTCACCAGAATCTGGTGACGCATTGGAAGTTGCTGGTATGACCATTGTGTGAACAGCATCCACTGAAGAAGGCGCATGTAGAATCGAGCCAGGGCAAGAAGAGTAATGGCCGCAGCCATGAGACCTAATACCTTTAGAACCATTCTGGCCTGTACTTTCTTGTTGGCCAGAATGATCCTGACATGACTCTGAATGTCTGAAACTCTTTGATCTGTAAGGGTAGCTGACATCCGAACAGTGTTTAAGTTTGCGCCTATGAAGGTAATAGACTGGCAGGGCGATAAGGATGACTTTTCGAAGTTGATTGAGATGCCCAAATGAGAACAAAGATTTATTGTGTAATCCCTGGCTTGTATAAGCTGATGCCTGGTGGAGGCTGACAGGAGCCAGTCGTCGAGATACGGAAACACCTGGAATCCTTGACGTCTCAGGTGAGCCGTGACCACTGCCATGCATTTGGTGAACACTCTGGGGGCTGTAGTGAGACCAAAGGGCAGGGCTCTGAACTGGAAATGACTGGACCCCAGCCGAAGCGGAGAAATCTCCTGGGCGTCTGTGAATTTTGATGTGATAGTACGCATCCTGAAGATCTATTGAGCACATCCAGTTGTCCTTCTGTAAGAAGGGCAGAATTGACTGAAGAGTGACCATTCGGAATCTTGTCTTCCTGACAGACTTGTTGAGTCTGCTGAGATCCAATATTGGTCTCCAGTCTCCCGTCTTTTGGGGACCAAAAGAACCTTGAGTAGATTCCGGCTCTGAATGGTCTATTGTAACTGGCTGAATGGCTCTTTTTTGCAGTAGTTTTGAGACTTCTAACTCTGCAATTTCCCTTAGACTGGGTGGTACATCTGGAAGGGAATTTGAGGGAAAGGACTTTCCTCGAAAGGAATTATGTAACCCTTGGATATGATCGACTGTACCCATCTGTCTTGAGTGAGGGAATGCCAGGCTTCTGGGTACAGTGATAATCTTCCCGACTGCCTCCAAGGAGGGACAGCCGGGCAACATCTCAGGGATGCTGAAAGGGCTTGTCAGAGAGGCTCTCTGTTTCCCTGGTTTTGGACCCCTCTGCCTCTAGAAGCGCCTGTTGTTGTTACCCCTCTGCCTCTAGGGGTAAACTGACCACGTGAATCCGGCGTGACTCCTTGGGATTTGGAACCACATTTTCCCACCTTTCTGTCCTTTGGGATAAGGTCTAGAAGGGGTGGAAAACGGACTCCAACAGCAGAAAGAGTCTTGCCGTCCTGTTCGCACCTGGTCAAGGTTTCCTTCACCTGAGGGCCAAACAAAGCTGACCCATCAAAGGGAGAATTTGTGAAGGACGCCTTAAAGGGATCCAAAAATCACATAGCCGCATCCAGGCTTGGCGTCTAAGAGCCACACCTGTACCTGCGGCTCTACTCGCTCCATCCGCAGCATAAGATATTAGCCGCATGGAGGAGTTTGCAATGGAATTGAGGGTTCCTAGCTGCGAAGCAATTTTTTCTTGAGCCCCTGCAGCTGTAAGATCCTGAACTACTTCACCCAGCTCCTTAAGGATATCCCTCTGGAGTCTGGTGAAGTGACATAGGTAATTCAGCGGACGCATAGCAAAGGTCGCTGAGGAAAACATCCGCTTACCGTACCTATCCATGGTCCTAGAGTCCTTATTAGGAGGATGGACGGGCACGGAAGGATCTGCAAGTTCCTTTTTGGTGGCCGCAGCCACAACCATGGCATCAGCGGGGACACCCTTAGTGAGGAATTGCTTGTCACATCGGGCAGTGATAAATTTTGAAGGCCTCCTAGGGACTGGCTCTACAGAGTCAGGAGCTGCCCACTTCGTGCAATAACCTGCATAAGGGGGTCGAAAGGCGGAGACACCCAGGAGGTGGAGGGCCGAGATCCAAACGCCTCTAGGTATACTGACTCATCCTCAGAGGGATTGTTGGTGGGCCAGTTTCCCCTCTGTTTAAGGAGTTCTAGGATGTCTGAGAAGGAGACATCCTCAGAGGGGGATCTAGGGGATCCCTCTGACTCATCAAAGTCAGTATCCGAAGTGACAGACTCGGGGGAGTCTACATGCTTCCTCTTACAAGTCCTCTTCCTAGGAGGATCTCCCGAAACATCAGGAGAATCCTCGGAAGAGGGGGAAATTCCCAATGGGGAAACCTGAGGCGGAGGATCTCTTTCATCACCTCGAATGCTCCCCTCCCAGGCAGGTCCGAGAGAACCCGTTCCGAAGAGCTAGGAACTCCAGGGACCACCGAAAGGGAAGTCTCCGAGGCAGATGTCGGAGCCGAGCTCACCAAGGCCGAGGCTCCAAGGGGAAGAGCGGGTTCGGACAAGGGTCCGATGCCACTCACCCCCTCGGAGGAGACCATGGAAGCCCGACCACCGAATCCCTCTAAGGAAGGTCTCAAGAGGAGATAAGAGTAGAGGCTGAAGAAACAGAAGGGGTATCCGTCCTCCAGCCGTAGCAGTAACCATTCGAAGACTCCAACTCCAAGCTCTGGGGTAGAGTTGAAGGAGGAACTGTAACGGGTGTGGACCAACAGTCGCCTGTTGACACGGACTATGTAACATTTGGGCCAGTACCTGTGACTTAAGTAATCTACTGACCACTCTCTCTAGGTCATGATCTGACAGTCTGGATGACCTTGAAGATCGGCTCCGATGGCTCCGTTCCGAAAGAAGAGGTGAAGCCGGGCCGAAGTATCGGCTCCAAGGAAGGAGACCTCGACCTCTTCCTGGAATGAGCCATCGAACCGATACCATAGATCCTGTCGGAGCCGACTCGGAGCCGACAGGAAGCTCGATGTACCGGCCCCAGCCGGAGCCGATACAGCCACCAAAGTAACGGTGTTGGAGCCGATCGGAGCCGACACCGATGCCTGTGCCACATGGGTGTCGGAACCGATCGGAGCCGACACCGGCGGTCGATGCAGATTCGCACTGATAGCCATCGGTGCCGAAGGCTGTTAAGCCAGAATCGGCTCCAGCCGGCCGATCTCGACTTCGGAGCAGTCGGAGCCGAGGCCGCAGGCTTAGACACAGAAGCCTGGGCCTTGGAAGATTTAGCTGATTTTGATGGGGCCGACTTAGCCGGAGAGCCCTCCGGCAGAAGGCCCCTAAGTATCAGCTTGTTGCGTCTTTCCTGCAGGACTCTCTGGCTGAAGGAATGACAAATAGCACAGGAGTCCTGCAGGTGAAGAGGCCCCAGGCAATACAGGCAAGAAGTGTGACCGTCTGTCAGAGACATCTTCTGACAGCACGAGTCACACTTCTTAAAACCTGAGACCCTCTCCTTTGACATGGTGCTGCACAAAAAACACACACACACACCAGTCAAAAATTTAAATTAAAGAAAATACCAAAAAGGTATTCCTAAAACAAACACACACACACCCTAACAGGGAGGGGATGGGATGGGTAAAGTTTGACTAAAAAATCTTAAAAGAGACAGGGATTTTCTGTCAGGAAATCTAAATAATAAACTTATAACTAACAATAAAGGGTTTTTTTAACAAAAAGGGGCTTTAATATCAATAAAGTGAATCACTTACCAGGAGCTGGTAAAAGGAGGACCTCATAAGCGAAGTGGCAAACGAGATCTGGGTACTTACCGCCTTGCATCATGGGATATGGGGCTGCCTCGAGCTGGTAAAAGTGACTCTCGAGCTTAGCAAGTGCCGAGTCGGAGCCGAGGGATCGGCTCCGAACCCATCAAGCAGGAATGAAGGCGAGATTGACAACTTAACATAAAGCAATTACTATAAAATGGAAATAAAAATCTTTTCCCAATATAAGGGAAGTTCTGGATACTATAAGAGACAAAATAACTGGAGGTGGGATCTTTAAAAAAGCGAATCTTCAATTATCATACAAATAAATGGAATTTGTGGGAGCAATACATGCAAAATCAAATTCAGGATCAGGAAAAGTGAGATTTAAAGATCATGTGCAAAGTTTTTTTTTTTTTTATAACCATTTATTTATTATTCATAATGTAAAGTGGACTTTCTGATTCTTAAATATGTAGTTTTTACTTTAGTTTCTTCAGCTGACCTATAATTATTAAGCTGAATAAACTTGTGTTTCAGTTTACTGCACACTGACTAACTGCCCAATTACTTCCTGATGATGCAGTTTGTAGTGGGTAGGCATGCTTTCTGTAGTCTGCAGCAGATTTAGCAACGAAAATGCACCAAATACAAAACACTTAAGTTAAGCATTCAATAAATCAAAAAATAAACACAGTTATAGTCAAGTGAAATGTAACAAAATTAAGACGGAACAGGATAAGACTCTTAGTAAGGTGTGTGGTGCCTGCTTGTCTACCAATGGCTTAATCACGTTTACAGAGAAAACTATGGATGTGTGAATCATCTCAGTCATAACACTACTGCACAGTGCCATGTTATACAACCAAGGGAATAGTGCTGAAAAGAAAACATTTAGAATTAAGTTGCACATCTGTGAAGATGAAAATGCCATAAAGTGATCATTCCATAGCAGACTGTTTACTACAGTGTGACAGACAGCTGTTTACTACAGTAAAGCATCTGTTTTTACACTGTAAGTCACGTGTAATACATTTAACTAGGAATTTATTTGTAGTGCATGGAGCAACATGCTTATCTCCAAAATTGGAAAAAAGATAAACTGATCAAAACTGACCAATTTGAGGCACAGCTTGGTTGAAGATATTTTCACACCTGCTACAAAAATGTAGAATGTTATTAGGACAGATATTAAGAGAATACAAGAATTATGAAGTTAATCTAACAGAAGATAAATACTGCAGCATACACCCAAGATTCAATCAAAAGTAACCAGTATTTACATTATGTACAAAACAATTCAACAAGTTAGTGGGAAAGCAAAGAGTTGAAGTAAAAGCAAGGACAGATGGAGGAAGGAATGTCATAGAGGTTAGCTGACATGGTCATTGAATAAGCAGGTACACTGGGTTTGTTTTAAGTACAATTTTAAGTTACCCTTTGAATTTGAAGTGATGGGTTCTTTCTTTTAGGTGTGTTAGCAGAGAACGCTAAAGTGAGACAGCAATGGAAAAGAGCTATGCTTACAAAGGTGCAGGCTAGCTTTAGGAGATGTGACATTGAGGGCTGTTTATGAACAGTGCCTTAAGTAAAAAAGTTTTTTCATGGAGTTTGGCTGACAGAGTGAAAAACGTTTTGACATTTAATAGTTTAATGTGTAGATGTCCTTTACTGACTTGTTGTCCTGAGTATCTGTGCTGCACATTCTGTTCATGCTATACTGAAATCTGCTGGAAAACATGCCTACGAACTATTACATCATCAGAAGGCAAGGCCAGATATCACAGACCGAGGCAGTAATTGGACAGCTGTTTAGCATACAGAAAATACAAACAACTTCATTGAACTTAATACAGTTCAAATGAAGTAACAAAAAAACTACACATTTTAGCATCAGAAACCCCACTTCACGTGATGAGAGTATACATAAAGCAAAATGAAATGACACAGGAAAAACCACTGTACATGATCTTGAAGAAAAGGCAAAAATCAGAGTGCGGTGATGGCTTACGTGTTTAATACACTGCTTTTGCTTTGGAAGTTTTACTATTCTTGGGCAGTAGTTCAAACAATATAACATTTACCTTAGCATTTTTGTAGTATGATGTTGCTCTGCATGTGTATGGGAGGAGTATGTAATTTATAAAGTGCATTACAGTGGCTCTCAGGCTACAACATATTAAAAAGTCAAGTTTTATTTAAGCATGTTTGTAATTTTATTTATTAGTAGATGGGAGACCACTTCCCCCAGCCAGAAGACAGTAACACTGAGTAGAAATTAAATTGACTTTTTAATACAAACATTTTGAACTAGTTTAAGCAATAAATATGAGACATAACAAGAACTATCTAGGTAATGAGTGAAAGACTTCCTGTACAAGCAAAAAGGTTGAGCATCAAATATGTGTATACAGTATAATAAAAATATCTGTGAAGGATAATTCAGCACAGCTTCAGGTTTAAGCATAGAAATTGATCACCACTAGTTCAAAGCACATTTACACACCCTCTGTGCTTAAAGTATTACATAAATAATTCTGCAGCCTTTTATGATGTTTCAAGAAAGGATATCACAAAAGTAAGACAACATTACATGCAACATATTCAAAGATTTACAGCTCTATTTAAGAAAAGTAACAATACCAAGTTAAGACTCTTTTACTAGATTCAATAACTTAGAGAAAGATAAAGCCCTGAGTACAGCCCTAGTGAAAAGAGATCAGTTAGCAGCTCAGATACTTGCTGAAACTGGCAGAGGTGGATGGGTGTTACCCATCCTGAGAGGAAGAGAGGCAATCCAGGGCCATCTAATTCCACAACCTCCTTGAAGGAGGGAAGATGAGGCAAGATCAGTGGTGGACATTCAGCCACCAAGCGAGTTTGGCAGAAGCTACCATCATGAGTTCAAGGGAGCATGGAGCATGCACCTGCATTTGGGAGGGCACTGTGGTGCTCAAAGTTATGTAGAATGTTTTGCCCATGCCCAAGGAAGGGATTAGGCCTATAACAAATATGCCCAGATGCCAGTATGTCAGCCTCCCCTGGCTAGCTCTTGCCTCACTTTGGAATACCAGGGACAGGGGAAAATGAGCAAGGCAGGAGAGGCTTGAAAGGCCAGCAGGCATAATGTGGATAATGCACATAAAGAATATTTGTTAAACAACTTACAGTATTTATTGCACCATATAACAACTCTTACTGCATTATTTCTACTACTATTTTTATTATTTCTTTTGTTTCAACATCAATTTCTTTTCCATGATAACACTACTTCCTATGTAACGAGCTGTGCTCCCTGGGTCTCTGCTGAAAACTGGCCTTTTTTGGCTCAGACACTCCCAGTAAACAAATATAAAATAAAGAAAAAAAATAAACTCACTCTCTCTCTCAAATGCTAAAGCAGACTATTGTTTTGGTGCTTTACCCTTAAAATGCTCTGTAATGCAGTAAAATCCATCAAAGTTATCACAAAGTACGACACATCACAGTTTCACTTAACTGTTGCCAATGAAACAAAAATTAGAACCCACTATTCTCAAAGACATTTTATAGACAGCAGACAGCAGCCATCAACTACAAGCATTTTCTTAACCATGCACACCTCAGATGTCTGACTGATTAAAATGGCTATAGTAAAGCCTTCCAACTTACTTCACACAAAGGCGTACTAGTTCTGCAAAGCTAGATAAATGACTGCTTAACTTGACCACAACAGTGCAGTCAGTTATCTTCATCCAAAGACAGCCTCTGTACCCAACAATTATAAACATTATCTGGATTGTGTAACCCTCAGATATCTAAATGTGGTGAACCAATAATGGCCACATTATTATATTTCAATTGTCATTCAAGCATGCAGTAGTCCCAATAATGTATACCAACTTAGTTCACATAAATATACACTAGTCCTGCAAAGATAGATTAACAACTGCTTAACCTGAGCAAATAATAAAACTGGTCACTTTCATTAGCAAACAGTCTGTATACTCAACAATTATAGCTGCTTTAGTAACTGTAAAAACCTCATATGTCTTATTTTAATAAAAATAATGGCCATAGTAATGTAGTTAACTTTGAATCAAACAGCTACAGTAAAATATTCCCACTTGCTACACAAATGCATATTACACTTGCAAAGTCAGAATACTGACCATCTAACTTTAGCAAATGTCAGAAAGATCAGTCATTTTCATCCAAACAACCCCATGTACACAGCAATTGACACTTTGCTGTGTATACCTCAGATGTCTGACTGTAATAACAACTAACAGTAATAACCAAAGTAGTTAATCTCAGTCCACTACACACACACACATATGTACACAAGCACATGCACACATACACAGTAATTATGGTTACTTTACTGACTGTGTGCACCTTACATGTCTGGCTGTAATCAATTGAATAAACAGCCAAAATAAATATTTACACATTATTTGGTTCTAACTGAGGCTACCTCAGGCACCAGCCACCTGATGCAGTCTTAGCTAATTTGAAATGCTGGCCAATGCTTCATCTATCAGCTCAAGAAGCTCCCACTGGAACATCATTTGTACACCACTGAAATGGCAGGAGGATCTGTAAAATACAGTGTAACTGCATTATTCTCTATGGGCATATGCACATAAAATGCCAGGAAGTACCATAAATAGCCAGCCAAAACAGTTAATGCTTTAAACAGAGTTCTGTTCCCAAAATAGGAAGCAGACTAATAAAAACATATATGAAAAAATAAAAAGCAATTTTACTATGTGAGGGCTGCATCCTGATACCTCAGCTACATGAGCCACATATGGCTGGCACTGATTAAGTACAATGTTCATGCCTTATCATAGAGTCTGTTATGCTGTAATAGTGGCAGTAGTCTCCAACAGAGTACAATAGAACAACTAAAACTTTAATACTAATCTGATCCAAAGTTTATTTTTTTTAATGGAAGGCCATGCTAAATGTAATTCTAGAAAAGATGCTGTTAAAACAAAATAGTCGTATGATACCATGTAAAGCTGTTTGAATATTTATTTTCATTAAAAATACACCACAACAATCTACAACTGACCTCAGACAAATGACTGAAGTGTTCTCTAATGAAGCTGAACTCCCAATATCAAGAATTTTGTTATTATTTTATTTATTTAACATTTGTTTACCGGGAAAGTCCAACAGGACACAGGTCCTTTTTCAGCAGAGGCCCGGGAGAAAAGCTCCATGAGTAGCAGTAAATTTTCATGCACACATTACAATAATCAATAAAGTATAAAGTAAACAAAATGTAGTATACATAACATACAAATTTGTTACATCTTGATAACAAAACCTGGGCTTTGAACATAGCTAGAACTATTTGTAGGTATGACTTGTGTCAAGATATAAGGTTAAGACAGATCGGTAGGAACAAAGGATTAAACACCAGGGAGAAGTTGGATATGTTTTGGGTATACTGTGATGCATCAGAGCACTCATGAGAGGTTAGTACAGGAACATAGCCACTTAATTTTAGATAAGTTTTAAGTGATGGCTTAATAATGGTTAGTGGATGAGATTGAGAGTTAGTAAAGGAGTTCCATATATGAGATATATAGTTGTAAAATAAAGATTCTCCTGCAGTGTTGTTGGCCTTGGAGATGGTGAGCAAGTTCCTGTTGTTAGAGCAAAGTGGTCTGCTGAAACTGTAAGGAAGGATAAGATTTTGTAGTGCAGAGGTTCTATTTGGTTGTGTTACAATTTTGAGAGTTAGAGAGAGTTGGTTGTAAAAAAATAATATTGGGAAGCTCAAGCCAGT
Source organism: Protopterus annectens (assembly GCF_019279795.1). Lineage (NCBI taxonomy): Eukaryota > Metazoa > Chordata > Ceratodontiformes > Protopteridae > Protopterus > Protopterus annectens. Next base: position 1,748,062,736 of record NC_056726.1, on the reverse strand, counting down.
CTAGTATTCTTAAAGCTGTACAATGATGTGTTCTATATGGGCAGTCAGATGCAAACTTATCAATTTTATTATAACATGCTTCTAGCTTAGATAAGTCAGTTTTCCTTAGATTAGTTAAAATTGGAGAGGCATAGAGTGAAGGAGCAGATGGGATTGTGCTAATGTAATTTTGGCCATTGTGGTCAGGAACCTTGTGTATCTAACACAGGCGTCCAAGTTTCTTATAGACTTTCTTTTTTATAGTTAGGGAGACATGCAAGTCAAATTTTAGGGTATTGTCTATTTCCACTACAAGAAGCTTTGTATGGGTTTCTGGGGAGATCACAGTATTGTCTTTGGCTATATTAAATGTTGGGCATGAGATAGATGTCTTGTTAGGTTGGAAGAGTAATAATTTAGTTTTGTTTGGGTTCAGGATTAGATGGGCAATGGCTAACCATGTTTTAACAGAAGTGAAAGATTCTTGCGTTTGAGAATGAAGAGTTGATCGGGAATTCAAGTCAATATCAGAGAAGTATTATACACTTTGAGGAGTGATAACAGTTGTGAAGTAAATAAAAATAATGCTAAGCAGATGAAAATGTCACTTCTCTTACATGGAAAATTAGGTTTCTACTGTTACCAGACATCCATGGGCATCCTCCAATAACCCTTGATACAAAAGGGAACAATCTTACTCAGCTTATCTTGGAAGATAATCATAATGTCCTCTTGATACTATCTTAAGTCTCTCTCTTTTTAAGTGATTGCTGCAGCAATATGTCAATGATGGCGTTGAAAAAGAAGTTATGTACTCACCATAACGTTCCATCTGAGTAGGTACTTCATTTGTCTGCAACCTGTGGGTATGGGATCCGATCTCGGATCCGATCCGGCAGCTTTACTAGCTAAAATATCCGAGCTCCTAGCTCCTCCCCTTACCCATAATCCTCTGCTACATACTCCCTTTCCCCAGATTGAGTTTGCCTAAACTAGCAACCAAGACTCTCGACCAAGTACCATAACCTACTGGCTAACAGCATGAACCAATGTCATTCATAGTCAGGAAGCACGATACTGGATAGGGGGGCATGGAGGGGTGGGGTCGGTTGCAGACAAATGAAGTACCTACTCAGCTGGAACATTATGTTGAGTACATAACGTCTTTATCTGAAGTAGTTACTTCATTTGTTCTGCAACCTGTGGGACAGAGTCCCCAGCTACCTAATAAAAACCCTGGGAGGTCCCCAAGGAAGGATATTCCAGAGCACCGCGGAGCCAAAGGAAGCCCTACTCCTGGCTATCATATCCAACTTATAATGAGAAATGAATGTATGAGAAGAGGACCAAGTAGCTGCTGAACAGATATCATCCAGAGGAACTCTGGACCAAAACGCTGCAGAAGTAATTATGGAACGAGTTGAATGGGCATGGACTCCGGAAGGAGCAGGTTTCCCTGAGGCTAAGTAAGCATGGCTGATGGATTGCGAAATCCAGTTTGCTAAGGTAACTTTGGTAATAGCCTTTCCTAAAGAAGGTTTGGCAAAGGACACAAACAATTGATCAGACCTATGAGTAGCCTTCGTCCTGTCCAAGTAAAAGCGCAGTTGTCTATGTATGTCCAATTTGTGTAATTTATATTCCCCTTTGTTTTGGAAGTTGGGAAAAAATACTGGTAAATTAATTGACTGATTAATATTTGATTCAGAGGCCACTTTGGGCAGAAAGGAGGAGTTGGTCCTAACAGACACTCTATCCTTATGAAAAATTAGATAAGGGGGTCTCGTGCAAAGCGCTTGAAGTTCTGAGACCCTCCTGGCTGACGTAATTTTAATTGAACAGAGGCGGCCGGTTCGAAGGGCGGACTCGTTAATGCCTGCAGAACTAATGTCAGGTCCCATGGTGGAACCGCAGTCTTAACTGGTGGCTTCAGCAGAAAAATTTCTTTCAAAAACATTTTGCATATTTTAGCTGAAGCTAACGATCCCAGCCCATCTCTTATGTGAAAATGAGAGATGGCTGCCAACTGTACTTTAACTGTAGATGCACTGGCTCCTTGATGAAAGATATGTGACAAGAATCCAAGAACAGTTGGGATAGGGATGGTAAAGGGAACCAAACCCTTGTCTGTAGCCCAGATAGAAAAACGCTTCCACTTACTACTGTAAATTTTTCTGGTAGTAGGTTTGTGCGCTGCTACCAGAATGTCTTTCACTGGTGAGGAGATACCGGGAGTCCTTGCCATCAGTGGAACTGGATCAACCAAGCAGCGAGCTTGAGGTTTTCCAGGTTTGAGGGTTGCAATCCCGCAGGATGTGAAATCAGATCCGGGATGGGATCCAAGATCCAAAGAGGAATTACACTGTGAGACCACAGATAAGGGAACCAGATCTTGCGAGGCCAGAATGGGGCTATGAGGGTAACTTTGCTCCCCAACCTTTGGGCTTTCTGTAGGAACTTCGTCATGAGAGGAAGAGGGGGGGTAAGCATAGAGGAGACCGGATGGCCAAGCATGAACCAGAGCATCTCTGGGGCTCTCCTCTGGTGGGGGAATTGGAGCGAAAAACTTACTGCACTTTGTGTTTGACGGAGAAGCAAAAAGATCGCAGCAAGGTAGACCCCACTTGAGGAAAATCTGTTTTGTTACTGATGGGTTCAGAGACCACTCGTAAGGTGTGAGGATCAAGCAACTCAGCTTGTCCTCAAGAACGTTGCACCGTCCCGGAATTTGCGTTGCTATCAGAAAACGGTTGGTGGATATCGCCCATTCCCAAACTCTCATGGCCTCCCGACAAAGGGGATAAGATCTGGTTCCTCCCTGTTTATGTACCAGACTATCGCCATGTTGTCTGTCTGTATTGCAATAGTACCCAAGGGAAGAAGGTCATGAAGAGCTTGCAACGCTAGACGCACCGCCCTCATCTCTAGGACATTGATATGCAGAGTGGTCTCCAAGGGGGCCCACGTGCCTTGGACGGTTCTGCCCATAGTATGCCCCCCCCACCCGAGGCAAGAAGCGTGTCTGGTCAACATGGCTTGGGGTTGAGGCATCACGAAGGGTCTCCCTTCCCGCAGCTCCCGTGAGCGAAGCCACCAGAGGAGGAAGTCCCTGCAAACCTTGCTCAGGGGAATAGGAGTGTTTAGGGGTGTAGAAACAGAGACCATTGGACTTGAAGGGTCCATTGAAGGGTTCTCATTCACAGACGTGCATGCAGGGAAAGACTGATTGCTGCTGCCATAGAGCCCAGCGCTCTCAGGACTAATTCTGCCAATGGGGCTGGGGACTGAAGAAGTGCCATAACATGACGTGACAAACTGCTCAATCTGTCTGATGTTAAGAGGGCCTGAGAGAGGCGAGTATCTATTTTGGCCCCTATGAATTCCAGAACCTGTACGGGATAAAGGAAGGATTTCTGGAGGTTTATTGAAATGCCCAGACGCTGGGCAAGAGTGAGAGAATAGTCTTTGGCAGAACAAAGCTGATGCCTGTTGGGGGAGGTGAGGAGCCAGTCATCCAGGTATGGAAAGACCTGAATGCCCTGGAGTCTCAGGTGGGCTGCAACAACTGCCATGACCTTGGTGAACACCCTGGGGGCTGTGGTGAAGCCGAATGGAAGAACCCTGAACTGATAATGACTGGCTCCCAGCTGAAAGCAGAGAAACTTCCTGGATCGTCTGTCCATAAGAATATGGTAGTACGCATCCTGGAGGTCTATGGAGCACATCCAGTCGTTCTCCTGAAAAAGGGGGAGAATTGATTGCAGAGTGACCATTCGGAACTTTTCTTTGGGAATCAACAGGTTCAGGGAAGAAAGGTCTAGAATTGGTCTTAAGTCCCCCATTTTTTTTGGCACTAAAAAGAACCTGGAGTAATTGCCCAATCTGAACCAGTCTGGGGGGGGGCGTGCTGGATGGCTCTTTTTTCTAGCAGCTTCGAAACCTCTGAAGCTGCTGCCTCCCTTTAACTGGGTGGGACATCGGGGAGGCGCTTCGTAAGAGGGGGAAAACTTAGAAAGGGAATGGTGTAACCTCTGGATATGATTCGGAGCACCCACCGATCCGTCGTAATGGACTCCCAATTTTGGAGGTGCTCCGACAGACACACCCCGACTGCCTCCAGAGAGGGACAGCCGGGTAAGCCCTCAGGGCGGTTAATGGACCTGTCCGAGAACGGTTCTCTAGACCCGAAATTATGCGGCCCCCCTCTGCCTCTGGGCCGGCATCCACCTTGTCCTCCTCTGCCTCTGAAGGATGAGGGATCTGAAGCTGGACGGGACTGCTGAGACTTTCGGAACCACATCTTCTTTTGTCCCCTCTGATTCCTAGAGAAGGATCGTTGGGGATTAGAGAAGTGGACTCCAATGACAGACAGCGTCTTCCCGTCCTTTTCGAATTGGACCAGCGTCTCGCAGGCGGTCTTGCCAAAGAGCGAAGAGCCGTCAAAGGGTGCGTTCGTGAAGGATGCCTTGAAGGGTTCCACAAAATCACAACGGCGGAGCCATGCGTGACGCCGCAAGGCGACCCCTGCTCCACTAGCTCTAGAGGCTCCCTCCGTGGCATGGGAGAGTAGCCGCATAGAAGTGTTCGAAATAGATTTCAGAGTGGCCATGCGAGTCGAGAAAGTCCTCTTATCCTCGTCCGTCATGGACTCCAGGGGAGCTCCAGCGTATTCCTTTATTAAGTCTTGCTGGAGTCCGATGACGTGCGCCATGTAGTTCAGCGCCCTTATAGAGAAGGTGGCTGAAGCAAACATCCGCTTTCCAATGCGGTCCAACGTCAGAGATTCCTTATCCGGAGGATGGACCGAGGAACTTTCCTGTGAGAGTTCCTTCTTCATGGCGGCCGCCACCAACATGGCATCCACTGGCGAACCCTTAGACCAAGACTGCCTATCCGAGGGAGGGCTAAGAATTTTATCTGGCCTTCTTGGAATTGGCTCCACGGTGTCCGGTTCCTTCCACGCCCTGGTAGTAATTAGGTCTACCAGGGGGTCAGCCGGGGGGACACTCAGGAGGTAGACAGGCGTGCATCAAATGCCTCCAGAAACACAGATTCGTCTGAGGAAGGTTTTTGGGCAGACCACCCTCCTTTAATTCGCAACATTTCCATGATGTCTCCGAAGGAGACATCTTCAGGGGGTGATCTTGGGGAACCTTCCCCTTCATCCAAATCTGTGTCTTCCATGAGGGACTCGGGGGAGTCCAGGTGCCTCCTTTTGCACTTCCGTTTGCAAGGGACCTCCTCAGTGGGGCTATCCAAGGAGGGCTCGCCCACGGGATCCGGTTCCTCTAAGGGAACTAACTGGGGTGTTGGTGCAGGCTGTCCCAATGGCCGGATGATGGAGGAGAGACCCAAATGCATCGGGGAGGGGCGGGTGGATCAGACACCCGGACCGGGGATCTGGAAGGTCTCAACAGAACTCGCTCCACTACCTCGAATGCCGAAGGTGAACCGCTTTCCCCAGGCTCCGAAAGTAGCCCCCTCGGCTCCGCGGTAGGGATCGGCGTCGGAGCCGAAGCAGTCGGACCAGAGAGGGAAGTGTGCTCTGACCTGAACGGAGCCGAAGACACACCTACCCCCACGGATCAGACGCTCGGCTCTCGGCCCCGAGAGCTAGGATCCAAGAAGCTCAAGGGCAACGTCAGCGAAGTAACCGGTGCTGTCGGCGCCGACAACTCCCCGGTTCTGAAATGGCCCGAATCCGACTACTCTGAGACCTCAAACCGGGTCAGAGAAGGAGCTATCGGGGTAAAGAAAGGGGCTGCTCTCCCTCCCGGAGGGGGAGGAGGCAGGAGCACCCCCCATCTGCATTTGAGTCTGTAAAAGTCAATGCATCATCCGATCCATGTCCGCGTTGGTCAGGCTCCTTGTCGATCTAGAAGAGGTCATCGAAGCAGGCTGAGAGGGCTGCCTCGAAGGAGTCCGGTACTCCTCCGGCGAGAAACAAGGTGAACGGAGCTGAGAGGGAGAGGATCCGGAGGCCCTTGTAACTTTAGATGGCGGGGCCGAGGGATATGTCTCAGCCCGCCTCGTGACTCTTATGCTTCTCTTTATGCCTCTTCTCTTTAGAGGAGGAAGAGTCCCCCTGACCCTGAGAATCTGAGGGAGGTTGAGTCCCAGACAGGGTAGGGGGTTCCAAAGGCCCAGGGGGGCCGCAGTCACGGCCTGTGCCTTAGAGGGAGAGGAGGAAGAAGAATCCTGTGGTAATAATCCCACCAGGATTAACTTGTTCCTCCTATCCCTGGTGGCTCGGGGGTAAAAAGCTGCAAAAATTTGGCAGCTGGTGGACAAATGGGCCACCCCCAGACAAAGAACGCACTGAGTGTGGCCATCAGCTGGGGAAAGCTTACGGCCACACTCAGTGCACTTAGAGAATATGGCTTTGGGCCCTTCAGCCATAATACCGAACACACACACACACACACACAAAGGGGAGGGAAATAAAAATTAAGACAAAAAATTACCACAATATTTTTAAACTAATAATACTACACGATGACTAGGGCGCTAATACACACACATACACGCAATGAAAAGTATTCAAGTCTAACTTTTTACGTTTTTTTAAACAAGAAAGTTCTCACCCACGCCTAGGAGCTCTTCATTTGAAGCTTCTCTCAGCCGCGGCAAATAAGACCTGGGGAAAGGGAGTATGTAGCAGGGGATTATGGGTAAGGGGAGGAGCTCAGATCTTTTAGCTAGTAAAGCTGCCGGCTCGGATCACAGATCGGATCAGATACCCACAGGTTGCAGAACAAATGAAGTAACTACTTCAGATCACTGGTTAATCTGGATGCACTCAATAACTTCTCTACATGAATAATGTACTACTATAGTATCCAGTTTGAGCTGGTAATGCTGGCTTAACTGAATTCATGATCAGTCAGGCTTTGCCTTATACACAGCAGTAAAGCTGATGATGGCAAGGTTCTGGATCAGAAGGCTCAAATGGGTTGCAACCCAACTAAGTCTGCTACTGTCTCCTGTCTGCACTGTCATCATCAGCATTATTCTCCCCATTTTGACATGGGATCAGGATGTCCACATGCTTCATGATTCATAGCCACTGTTCTACACTGACAGTGCACCTAACTGCAGCAGGTCTTCTCTTGCTCAATTCACCCATATCTTGGCTGAATACCTTCCCCTTTTTCTGGTTTTCCCAACCTGCATTACTGCACATGTAAATCACATCAATCTGTTCTCCTTGACTTTTTTGCATCTGGAGCTATTTAGGCTTAAGTTCCAATGTCTGTATTTCTTCATCTGCCATAATATGCATGCTACAACCCTTCTAGTTTCTTTCATCGCATCAAGCTTCAACACCTGATCTGCCTTCACTGCTCAGGTTTCAATGCCCCTCTGAAGCACTGGTTGCACTGCTGCTTTGTCCACCTTACTTTTCAGCTTCTTTGGCGTTCTTCTGTCATTAACTACTTTGTTGCATTTCACTGCAGCACTTCTAATTCTAGCTTAGCCTTCTCATTCAGACTTCCCTTCTCCTTAACCACACCTCTACATTATCTGAAGCTGTTAATCTAATCCAATATTTATTTATTTTACAATTTGTTTACCGGGATTGTCCATTGGGCCAAGAAGAGGCCATTTTCAGTGGAGCCCCAGGGAGAAAAGCTTCATGAACAACAATATAATATGAAGACAATGCATTTACATTTATGTAATACCATTAAAGAACGATGGTATTATACAACATGACAAAAAAAATCCATGACTGCAGTGAAAGTACAGTCAAAAAGCAAAAGGTAAATTTACACACACACACACACACACACACACACACACACACACAAAACTCAATTAAATAAAAAAATCCATTGGTGCATATTCCTGTTAGATAGGTTACAATGTGAAATAACACAGGGTTGACATTACAGTTTTACATGAAATCTTGGTAGAGTTAAAGTAGGATAGGGGGATAAGAGGAGCTAATTGTTGAATCTAAGAAGGGTGGGGCAATAAGAAAAAAAGTAGAGCAAGAGTAGGAGTAAATGAGAAAAATTAAGATGGTAGTAGACAGAGCAGCTCAGTATGATGGAGAAGAGAGAAGTAAAGGAGTGTGAGAAATGGGGGAAAAAAGAGGCGAGTCATGTGGGGTGAGAGCAGCAGAATTCCCAGAGGATTTTGAGATGGGAATGAAGCAGGGTCTTAAACGTAGAGTGGTTGTCAAGAATACGAATAAGAGGTGGCAGGGAGTTCCTTTCCCCTGCAATCTTAATATTAAACTTTTGATTGCTCTCATTTTTTGCAATAAGTAGTGTCTTGTCTGTACTTAGTTTTGCCAGCTTGCAGTGCTACATTGTCTGGATACATTTTTTTATTTTACCAGGTCTATTCAACATACTTTAACTTGTGACTTAAGTTTGCATATATTAAGGAATATAATTCATGCACATTTCCATTGCCATCTTCATGTTAAAGTTTTTCCTCTTAACATCAATATTAGTCTTTACATCACACCTTCATAATTTTTAATAATCACCAGCCCTCCCATATCACACACTTTTATATCCACTATTTTGTATGTACTGACTTGAAATATGCCATTTTTTATGCACTTTACTTCCCCCTACTTTTAAACATTCCCACATCCATTTTAATTTATTTGGCAATGCTGAATACATCCTCTAAAGCTGGTTTAGTCTTTTATTTCCATTTTTGCATTAATGCTTTTGTGGCTGCTGACAGCATAGGGCTTCATTGATCCCCACTAAATGGCAGAGCCCTATTTTTTGGAATCAGGCATTGAGCAATGGGCTCAGTTTGGCATGTTACTCCACACCAAATCTTCTGGACTCCATCCCTATATGATTACCTATATGCTATGTCTTGGCACTTCGAACCTTAAACCCATGCATTAAGTCACCCATTCAAACTCCCCTTGTTCACATTTTGTACATGGGGTCAGGTGTCATATTAACAGGGATGAGTATCTAGACTAAAATGTGTTCCACAAACAAAATATAAAAGTTTTCTGCAAGGGTCTTTAAAATCCATCAGCTTCATAAATTCTCAAAATACATGTTCCCCATTTCCTCTCCTCCCCTTCACATCTAAAACATGGGGGGGAAGAACATGCAAGATAAATAACTGCTTAGCTCCACCTCCCTAATATTTTTAACCAGCCTTTCCTGATGCACCTCTTCCCAGTGTCTTAGTTCATGACTTAAGTGCCTCCATTTAATTCTAGCCACCTCCTGCTTAACTTGGACAACTTTACCACTGTACAGCCTTACCAGAAGAATAACTTCCTTGGCTGCAGTACCACACTGATTCCAAAGTATGAATCTCTGTTTATCCTGTGTACATTCTCAATGTGTACATCAATCATCTTTTCCACTTCAATCTACAGAATGAGAAGAGAGTCATGTGTATGGTATTAATATTAACGGCTGGGTGAGAGATACTGACGTCATTCTGGGTTCCAGCTCTAATTATGAATAAGTAGTTGTGTATTAATTAAGTAACTGCCAAATTGTTAAATTAACTGGTTGGCAAAAAAAAATCATTAGCCAGTTAATTTAACACTTTGGCAAATACCTATGCTAATCCAGCAAAATTAGAGATGGAACCTAAAGTGATGTCAACACCTCCCGCTCAGCCAGTATTAATAATGCCACAATCACGGCTTCCTATTTTTAGCCTTCTGTGTTTGGAAGATATCTTGAAAACGTTGTAATTTCCTAAAGGCAGCAAAACAAACTTTTCTTTTTCCACAGAAAAGGGTTTGCATCCATAAAGATGCATGCCAATACCTGACTGTGTGAAAAGAAAATTTAATTTTGCATCTTTAGAAAATATCTTTAAGTTCTGTTTTGTGAATAATTTCTCATACAGCAGTCAATGAAGCAGTTTGCATTTAGAATCTAAATTTACCTTCTCTCTTTTTAGTTTCACTTTTCTTCTTAAGATACATGGCACTGCCCTATTGAACTTAAGCTATTCTACTCCTCGAGACCGCATTAAAAAGATCACTTAGAACATACTATCTAATCAGTTTCTGAATGACATCTGACTCACCTCAACTGCATCCATTTGCAGATGCCTTCTAAGAACAGTTTAGTATCCTCTCCAAACTGGACCCTTCTGCTAAATCTACATGTAGTAATCTTATTTGCCTCTATTTACATAATCTGTTATTAATACTTTGATATTTTTCACCTGAGTTATTGAGTTAATAGCAATAAACCCAGACTCCAGCAACTGCAGTATACGGTTTCATTTTACACAGCTCCTGGTTTGCTATACTTTTACTTTTTTACCCATATATTATTTTATATAACAAACACTCAAAGCACCTTCCCCTAAGATGCAAGACTTTTACAATATTTACTATAATCTACTCTGCTACATTTTTACCAAGAAAACATACAAATTAAACCAGGAAACCTTTTCAAAAATGAAAACCACTCTTTACAGTAACTTTTTGACTTTGATTATTTTTCCCTTGCAGGTAAAACATGAAGCGAGAATGATATTTCATTTCTCTCAAGTTTAACACAGGTAAAACAGTTCAAAACTCATTGTATGGCTTTGCATGCCTCAAAAGTCCAAACACTTAATTGTAATATAATGAAAATAACACTTTGTAGTCCTACAATTTTTGTTTTTATAGTAGTTCACATATTCCATCCTCCTTCAGATATTCACCTTCTCACTGCTCCAGCACTTCATTTGAATCCAAGTTTCTCATTCTTCTGGTCAGATCCTGGTCTTCTCTGTCTTTCATCTATTCTTCTGAGTCAGTGGGAATGGCTTCACTAGCACAGCCTTTCTCTGGCCTATTTTACCGGTGGAAGGTTGAAAAGATAAATTGGCCTCAGCTTGCTATGTTTTCTGATGACCAAACTCTCTCTCCTTCTATGTAGGTGTTTGACCCACAAGGAGAAAAAAAAAACTGCTAGATATATCAAGTTAAATCTTAGTCAAGCCTCTCAAAGTTATTTAATTACAGAGATGAAAGTTTGCATTTTTACCTGATGTAGAGCTAACAGATCCTTCACACAAAAATTCTGATGCCAGCAACTTTTGGCACCTTTCCCCTCTGTCGCATACTACTCTGGAACATCTCTTATTAATATGTTTCATTTTGACCAGAACAGGTTTCTGCTGTTTCCTAAAGTCCAGATTTGGGACATATACAAGATGAGCTCTAAGTTCATATTGTGGAACATGTCCAGTTGCTTATTTGGGTCCTTATAAAGCTAATGCAATTTGCTCGCACCAGTTTCTCTAGGATGATACACCACAGCACTCTTTCATTGTGATACATCTTCAAGTTCTAGTTCTTTCTGGGAAGCCTCATTTTCTGCCATGCCTTCCCTTGTGCTACTCTCCATCTACTACAAATCAGTCTGTTCGTCTATAGTTTTGCAGCATTTCTTGTTTTTTCCAAGCCTTTTATCATTTTATTAATATGATCTCAAGTCCCACTTAGTTTGCAGACTTCTGAATGCATTTCATTAATTTTTTTCTGCAAATGGGGGGTACAAACTGGTTTGCTTCCTGCTGATCAGCCACATAGTTATTTTCAATCAAAACTTTTACATCTCTTTAACTGACCTTTCCTCATATTTCCCAGTTTTATTCTTTTTTGAAATCCAAGCATTGTACTAACTACTCATTGAAAATGTATCCAAAATTACTTTCATTGGCTTTTTGGGGAATTTTTTATTTTCACACTGGGATATCTCATGTTGCTCAGCCAGCTGCTGTCTCAAGGCTCCAGACAGAAGAACCGTTAAACTGTTCCCTCTGGCCCATCTCCTGATGTAGCCAATCAGCAATATGAAAAAGAGAGGGCTCAGAGCTGAATTCTGATGATTACTCACTCTTGCTGGGAAGCCCTACGTGAGTCTGAGTAGTGCTTAGACGTGTGTCACTGGATCCATCTGCATAGACTGTGCCAATTCTACCAGCCTTTCTAGTACTTAGGATCATAATGGGACTTCTCAAGTCAGCTTTCCGGAGACCTTGGCATATGCCTTTTCCAAATCTATGAAAGCCCAGATGGAACATTTCCTACTTCTTTTGATAACTCTCTCAACTTCTGCATTCCACCATCAGCTTTTTTTGTACACATGTCCAAGCCTGGGTTAAAGGCTCATCTGTTCTAGTCAAAAAGCCAAATGCAGTGCTGCTATCAGTTGAGGCAGGAGACTCACGTAAACATAAAAGAAAGCAATCCAAATCCAAGTGTGTGACCCTCCAATGGCAATGAAACGAAAAGCAGAAATTCAAAGGAACTTCAAATAAGATGCATTCATAAAAAATAATAAAGTTTATTCCAATGAGTGAGCGCTTTCGCCAAAGGCTTCTTCAGACTCTTAAAACAATGAATAAAACTGTTTGAATCATTTTTAAACCATCCTTAAGTTTCCTATTGGACATTACAAATTGATATGTCACATGTTATCTTGTCTTAAAGGAACAGATACTCAAAAAAGTTAACATCATTAAATACAACAATATTTAGAAGGAATACTTATATACAATTAATGATCAGAGTGTCCATGCAAATAAGTTAAAAATATGCATATACCCTGATACATTCTAAAAAATAAAAGGAGCATTGTGCTTGGTCCTATATCATTCTACAATTATTAAAAAACTGTTGCTACATTCATTAAAAACCCTGAACATTCTCTCTCCTCATGGTGTTAAAAACATTAAAATCCACAGATAAACAGCGAGTATTATCGCGTTTCAATATCTAGCATCTCTACTAAGATAGTGGTGTGTCGAATGCAACTTTGCATATATCAGGTTAATAAACTAATATAGCGAAAACTCTGTACTAAAAGTGTAAGCGTACCTTTACCACAAAACAACATAGCGAATATACTGTATTTTGCGATGTGCCTCATCAAGGAGTCAGACCTCATCATATCGGTGAAAGGCTGTTGTCCAAGATTAAAAAATTCCACAAATAGGAACCTCTTAGATTCCACGTAAAACAAACTGTTTACAAGTTGTAAAGTGCCGTGTGCTGTAGGAACTCTGAATGCAATTGAGTACAACCTAACTTCATGCGCTATGGTAACTCAACGTGCGGTGAGCACGTTCTAAGCATCTAAGTACTGAACAACAGAAACAAAGTTTAAATTTCTAAGAAATAAAGGTGAGCCTATATTCGTGCTGTCCTGTGCCTAAAGTAGACAGTATATGTAAGCACGATTATGCCCTAGAAGCATATATTGATCACAAAGTGTTACAATTTAAAACAATGAAACGTGTACATATTAGTGAGTACACTTATTAAAGTGTTCGCTAAACATGGCAGAGATGGCATTAACTAATACAAAATAAAAAGATAAAAACAGATAAATAGTGGAGCGCTAGGCGTAACACATAAAAATTGATACAATAAAGCTTGAAATTAACACGAAGCACACATATAATAATACCTAAGTATAAAGCTCCATAGATGATAGGGTCCCTAACTAGTAAAAAAGCAACTACTTCCATATACATAGTTGGTGCTAAATATAACAACATTCTAAGTTGAAAGGGTCAAGTGAAAATGTGAAGAGATAAACAATCCGCAACGATACTAAGCCTGTACCTAATGATAAAACAAAACTATCTATTGATGTATGGGGTACCTAGCTCAATCATAGTTGCAAAATAAATTCCAGCTACAGTGAACAAATATATAGACGTATATGCATGCTTGTATATACATATGTATATATCTACACACATGCATGTATAAACTATGCCCAATAACCACTAATATATTGTGGTGGTGAAAGGAGGGGATGAAAAACATACTAGTATGTGAGGTATGGGCTCAGAAGTAAGGCTAAAACAAGAAAGCCGAACATATCCAAAGGTCCATCAGTTCCTGGGATTTGATACTAAGAACACATCTACTTGTGGCTATGAAGCTCAGAACATTAATACTATGAAAATAATTAAATTTAGTCTACAAGGACTGATTCTTACACTGATTTACTATAAGAGTGACATCAATACATAGTTTTAAAATTACCTTGCTACTCTATTTAGGTAATAGTAGGTTAAGTCATCTTCGTAGTCTTCTACTTCTTAAAAATGGTTTAAGTTGCACTTTATCATTAAGCCCTGGTGACCTATCAGACCTTAGTCTTATAATCCAACGCGTCTCCTGTTCTAAGGTTTTGTTGATTAGATCACCACCTCTAAAACCCACGCTGACTTGTTCAATAACACAAAATTTAAAATTATGATTGGTGCCTGCTCTTGTATTGTGTCTAGCTAGGGCATTGGTCTCAGTACCTATCCTAATGTGGTAAATATGTTCCCTAACTCTTTCCTTAAGTGATCTATTGGTTTTGCCAATGTAATAGCTTTTGCAGGTTATACAGGTGGCCATGTATACCACATTCTTACTTTCACAGTTCGTGTTAGTTCTGAAGTTATAAGTGCGTAACGTAACAGGATGCTCAAAAGTGGTATCTTTATTAATGTAGATGCATTGGTTACAATGACCACAGGGTACTGTGTTTCTATCATTTATTGGTCTACTTTTCCCCGGATGTTTAGGTCTACATAAAATGCTTCTTAAATTCTGATGATTCTTGTAGGTTATACGTGGTGTTGGTCCTACTACCTCATTGACATCCCTATCGGATTTCAGTATTCCCCAGTGTCTATCCAGGGTTTTTTTCACCTCCAAGTTCATTTTACTGAAAGTGAGGTTGGTTCTAATTTCAGATTTTAAAGGCTTCGGACTCTTCATACTACCTTCATGTGCCATAAAGTAAGGTTTAGCAGTACTGCTCTTAGACGCTCCACAGTTCTGACCATTTCTAATATTTCATTTTCTTTATAGCCCCTTTCTAGGAATCTATCCTTCATGTCCTCTATTCCTTTCTCATAGAACTCTTGTTGTGGGTTCAACCTTGATACTCTCATGAATTGTCCTTTAAGGACATTTTGGAATACATGTACAGGATGCATACTGTTTCTGTGTAGTATGTTGTTTCTTTGGCAGGCTTTCCTATGAATGGTTGTATTAATAAGGCCATCGGACATCCTGAATACTTCCACATCCAAAAATGGTATAGTTTCATCTGAAAAATTCATGGTGAATTTTAAAAAATCCGTAGTGTTATCCAAATAAGAAACGAAATTCTTTAAAGAGGGTTCATCACCCAACCAAATAAGGAAGAGGTCATCTACAAAGCGGCAATACATACCAACAAATTCATTGAAAAGTGGATGGTCATATAAGTGAACATCTTCCCACCTAGCCATCACTAGGTTGGCGTAACTATTAGCACAAGATGTGCCCATAGCTACGCCATCCTTTTGTAAGAATATGGATTCTTGAAAAGCAAAAGCGTTGTTAGTCAAAACAGTCTCAAGTAACAGGGTTATAAGATCAACTTTTTTATCCGAAAAGTCGGAATGTATCTTCAAATATTCTGTTAACATTCTTATTCCTGTGTCATTAGGAATTACAGTGAATAAACTGACTACGTCTAGTGTCACAAAAAAGTACTGTTGCTGTTCACCTAAAGCTCGAGTTTGAGAGTATAAATCTAAGAGAAATTGTTTACTATCTTTCAAAATATTCCTGTTGTCATTGACTAAAGGTCTTAATACACTTTCCAAGTAAATAGATAAGGGTTCAGTGACCCAACCTTGCCCTGCAACAATGGGTCTGAGTGGTGGATCTACGCTGTTTTTATGGACTTTGGGGAGTCCCTGTATAATCGGGATGATGGGGTTATTCACCTTAAAGTACTCATAGAGTTGTTGAGTTATGTCCAGAGACATAACTAAGTCATCCAAAGTATTATAAACACTGAACACCATATCTATTAAATTGTCCTTAGTTAGTATGGAGTAAGTATTGCTATCATTTAACATTTGAAACATTTTGTTAGTGTAGTATATATGTATGGCTTTGCATGCCTCAAAAGTCCAAACACTTAATTGTAATATAATGAAAATAATACTTTGTAGTCCTACAATTTTTGTTTTTATAGTAGTTCACATATTCCATCCTCCTTCAGATATTCACCTTCTCACTGCTCCAGCACTTCATTTGAATCCAAGTTTCTCATTCTTCTGGTCAGATCCTGGTCTTCTCTGTCTTTCATCTATTCTTCTGAGTCAGTGGGAATGGCTTCACTAGCACAGCCTTTCTCTGGCCTATTTTACCGGTGGAAGGTTGAAAAGATAAATTGGCCTCAGCTTGCTATGTTTTCTGATGACCAAACTATCTCTCCTATGTAGGTGTTTGACCCACAAGGAGAAAAAAAAACTGCTAGATATATCAAGTTAAATCTTAGTCAAGCCTCTCAAAGTTATTTAATTACAGAGATGAAAGTATGCATTTTTACCTGATGTACAGCTAACAGATCCTTCACACAAAAATTCTGATGCCAGCAACTTTTGGCACCTTTCCCCTCTGTCGCATACTACTCTGGAACATCTCTTAATATGTTTCATTTTGACCAGAACAGGTTTCTGCTGTTTCCTAAAGTCCAGATTTGGGACATATACAAGATGAGCTCTAAGTTCATATTGTGGAACATGTCCAGTTGCTTATTTGGGTCCTTATAAAGCTAATGCAATTTGCTCGCACCAGTTTCTCTAGGATGATACACCACAGCACTCTTTCATTGTGATACATCTTCAAGTTCTAGTTCTTTCTGGGAAGCCTCATTTTCTGCCATGCCTTCCCTTGTGCTACTCTCCATCTACTACAAATCAGTCTGTTCGTCTATAGTTTTGCAGCATTTCTTGTTTTTCCAAGCCTTTTATCATTTTATTAATATGATCTCAAGTCCCACTTAGTTTGCAGACTTCTGAATGCATTTCATTAACTTTTTTTCTGCAAATGGGGGGTACAAACTGGTTTGCTTCCTGCTGATCAGCCACATAGTTATTTTCAATCAAAACTTTTACATCTCTTTAACTGACCTTTCCTCATATTTCCCAGTTTTATTCTTTTTTGAAATCCAGGCATTGTACTAACTACTCATTGAAAATGTATCCAAAATTACTTTCATTGGCTTTTTGGGGAATTCTTTATTTTCACACTGGGATATCTCATGTTGCTCAGCCAGCTGCTGTCTCAAGGCTCCAGACAGAAGAACTGTTAAACTGTTCCCTCTGGCCCATCTCCTGATGTAGTCAATCAGCAATATGAACAAGAGAGGGCTCAGAGCTGAATTCTGATGATTACTCACTCTTGCTGGGAAGCCCTACGTGAGTCTGAGTAGTGCTTAGACGTGTGTCACTGGATCCATCTGCATAGACTGTGCCAATTCTACCAGCCTTTCTAGTACTTAGGATCATAATGGGACTTCTCAAGTCAGCTTTCCGGAGACTTTGGCATATGCCTTTTCCAAATCTATGAAAGCCCAGATGGAACAGTTCCTACTTCTTTTGATAACTCTCTCAACTTCTGCATTCCACCATCAGCTTTTTTTGTACACATGTCCAAGCCTGGGTTAAAGGCTCATCTGTTCTAGTGTCTTCTCACATGTTTCTTTGACATGCCGACATTCTTTTTCTGCTCCATCTATTTACTCCTCTTAGGGATGTGCTACAGCCATACGTATTTACTTGAATTCCTGTGTTTTCGTTCCAGTCAAATTCCAGGTCTTCAGTCTATTTTCTGCTGATTCAAGAGCCTTCTCCAACTACTGCTTGTAAATGACTGTGGTCGACAGTGGTTTATGGTGAGGATGACTAACAAGAGATGACTCTGCAATCCCCGATTTGACCCCACTGCCCTTTCTAAACTGGGAGGAAGTGTGCCTGAGTTGCATGCTGACCTTTCCTGTATTTGATTTTGTGAATGTCTTGCTTGGCAAACCATGTACTGGTCACCATTAAGCCAATCACTGGACAGATGTCTAGAATGGCCTCTTCTTCACCATTACTGGCTGCATTAAGTCTTGACAAACAGCATTATATAAAACAGATGAAGCAACTGATAAAACTTTTTTAATAGCCAAAAAACAACTAAAAATTTAGTTATGAACAATCAAAACTCTACTGCAAACTGTACGCGTTCACTCGATGTAACTAATGAGCTAGGAATGATATTTACATGGCAGTGCATTCCATTTCACAACATGGAGTCATTTTACACACCATGTTACTCTGGTATGATTTGAGATGCCATTTACAGTTTCTGCCCATTTGTAAAGTCAACAGTTTAGCAGAACACATTTTTTTCAGTTCTTTTCTGTATTTTGGGTTGCAATAGTCACGAACTTACACGCTGACAAATTTCACAATGCTGCACCACTCTGCAAGATGTTAATCCTCATATTAGCTTATTGTATTCTGTAAGCCATGAAGAGAGTCATTTCTTTAAATGTCCACTTTTTTTTTTTTTTTTACATACTTAGCTAGTAATTACATTTTCATTCACATCTGCACTTCACTGTGACGGACGGTGTGGCATTTTAAATGGCTAAGACATGCACATTAGCATGCTCAACTGAACATATTAAATTACTGTGCTTGTTATTCCCAGACACTGCCTTTTTTCTACGTTGCTCACAAATGGTTTTCCAAGCACTTTTCATTTATTTTTATGCCATTAAGGCATTTAACCAGTAAATTCTTTAAATGCTGATCAGCGCACTTTCACTAGATTTAGACCTTTAAACAAAGCCGCCACAATCTCTGGACAAAGTGTCAAAACAGTCCATTTTTTTATGCCTACCATATTATTCGCAAAGCTAGAGGTAAACCAAGTGAGCTGCATTTTATTTTAAAACAGGCTTTGTACCATGACAGTGGAGGAATGCAACAGTTATTCCACTCGACAACAGTGGACCATCAACCTACCCCAAGAACTACAGACTCATTTGTATGACTAGTCTAATATTCCAAGATATGGAACAAATTACCATGGAAATGATTAACAAAAACATAAGCAACTTTCAAACACTGGTCCCAACTCAGCCTGGCTTTGTCAAGGGAGGTTCTTGCTACTAAACCTGGTGGACTTATTTGAAAAGGTCACAAGGCTATGGATGAGGGGAAAACTGTGCATACCACCTACCTGGACCCAGCTACAGTGTTTGATATAATACCCCACACTCAGGTATAATTGTCAAAGTCATGGAACTTGGTATAAACCCCTACATAACTTGCTGGAATGCCAGATGGTTCTCAAACAGGACTGAAAAAGTCAAGACTGGTGAAACCACCTCCACTAAGGGAAAGGTCACCACATGGGTACCTCAGGTCTCAGTGCTGGGACCGCTCCTATTTAGCATTTTCTTCTCAAAGGTAAAGGCTAATGTGTCAAAGGCCTTTGGCTGACCAACTTCACAGCTGACTGCAAATTGGGAGCTACCACAGATTTTTTGACACAAACATCTTACAAGAGGGTCAAAATGCCGAAGTCACAGATTAAATCTCTATGCCAAGAAAGGCATTATAGCACCTTTTGGGAAATCTGCTACCCAGGCTAATTATTCCATTGTTAAAAAGATCCCCAAGAGTTGATGAAGTAGTCAGGACTAACATGTGGTCAAGGCAGTGAGAAAATCATTCTGTGTCACCCTATTTATAAGTAAAGGGATGGCATCCAAGTCCAAGGAAGTCAAACTGCCAATTTATTAAGCACTTATCTGACCTATCAGAGTATAAAATCCTCTTCTGCATGTACCTGACCAGACAGATGCAACAGTTGGAACATCTACAAATATTCCTTACCAGGAGAAACAAGGGTATAAACATAATTTCATGTACATATTGCCTTAAATACTCCTCAGAAATATTATCCATGCATATGAATTCAAGACAGCTCTCAGAAATTACCTTTTCAATACCAGAGCTGTCAATAGAATCATCCCAAATGAAAGCTTCCCTCCCCTCTTCCTCCTTTCTTATTCCTTCTCCCTCACTTTTCCCTCCTACTTCTTCCTGTCCCACTATTCCACTATCTATTCGATGTTCCTGTACATTTCAATGATAACCAAGTCCTCTGCACTTCTTTGCCAGCTTGCTCCTTCCTACCTCCCCCAACACATACTACTTATAGGAACTGCATCATCTTCCAAGATCTCTAACAGGTACTGCAATCAGTCATCTGCTTCACCTTTTTTACATACTTTGTGTTGTTTTCCATTTACTTTGCACCTGTTAATTTTTTACTTGTGTAATTTATACTATGAAATTTATTATTTACATAATTTGTACTGTGAACATTTTGTACTTATATAATTTGTACTGTGAAACTTTTCTCCCTGGGCCGCCTCTGAAAAAGGGCGCAAGTTCAGTTGGACTATCCCAGTCAACAAATGCCAAACAAAAAAAACTTACTTCTATACTTATAGTGAAAGAATCAAGCCGTAGCTCCACAGCTGTAACAAAACGTCTTTCTCAATACTTTAAATATGTCAAACCTTTCGATCCACTTAAATCTGACAAATTTCACCAGAAGAAAAAAGTGTAATTTCCAAAGACCATTCGGTCCTATTTTATTATAAAACAATTAAAAGCTCAATGAGCGGGCGTATGCAGAACTCAGAAATTCGTGATCTATGACCAATGCAAAAATTGAGACCTTAGTTCAGATCCAAAATACAGAACAAGAACTTCTTAATGGCAAGTGTATATCAAAACAGCAGCATGGAATCACAAACCACAAAATTCTCGGCTGCTGCTGATCTTTCCCGTAATAAATCAGCTACTGTGGCTGCGTATAATACAAGCAGAACTTCCACGTTGTCAAAAGCTGAACACAAACAAAGCTTTCACGTTGTCTAAGGCTAAATACAACTCAAATGCCTTGCTTTGCATGGTTACAAATATTGATTCAGCTACCTGTGAAGTCCCAAAACAACTTGATGTAAAATCACAAGCAAGAATTTCCTCGGCTGCTGTTGAACTTCCCCATGAAAGATGAGTCAATTACTGTGGCTGCATATAGTACAAATAGAACATGCACACTGCCAAAGGCTGTGTGTAACTAAATGCCTTACTTTCGTGGATGTAAAGATATTTCTGTAGATAACACTATCTGGTTCAGCTATCTTAAAAGTCCCAAATAACTCGATAAGCACTTTCGGAAACACCTTCTTCAGAGCATATGACATGGAGACTCCATCTTTTCCTTTTAACATGAATTTCAGCCAATGAGCTTCCAAATGCTAAATGGCGCCTTTTATTCAAAGGAGGTATCAATCATTGATTTTACTATTGGTGCAACACACCTTCTCTTTATATAATACTGGGTGTCCTAGTATTTAAAATAGGCTTTAAAGGTATAACAGCATTCAAGCCTGGAGGGCAATCCGCTGGTAGATTTATAATCCATCTTGCTTCACATAATTCTGCATTATTGGTAATATCTCCTCGCTTAATCTTGCTGTGAATCTGATAGATAGCTTTAAAATTAAAACTATGGTTCGGAAAATTCTTGATGTGAACTGCTAATGCATTATGCATCTCTGCCTTGCGTATATCATTCAAATGTCGCAATATCCTTTTTTTGAAAATCTGATTCGTTTTTTCCAACATAGAAAGAATTACAATTTCTGCAAGTTGCCAAATAAACTATTTCTAGAGGTACAAGTCACTTTGCATTTAAATATATATTCCCAATCTGTATTCGGATGTCTGAAAATTAGAAGTTATGTACTCACCATAACGTTCCATCTGAGTAGGTGTATTCATTTGTCTGCAACCTGTGGGTTATGGATCCGATATCGGATCCGAACCGGCATGGTTTTCCAGCTATGGATCCAAGCTCTCAGCTCCTCCCCTCACCCATAATGCCCTGCTCTACCCTCATGACCTCAGATCGAGTTTGCCAAAGCAACAACACCCTGAAAAGGGTAACATAGAATATGCAGGAAACTGAAAGGCCAGGGGGATAGGAGGGCGGGATGGTTGCAGACAAATGAATACACCTACTCAGATGGAACGTTATGGTGAGTACATAACTTCTAAATCTGAAGTAGGATATTCATTTGTCTGCAACCTGTGGGACAGAGTCCCCAGCTACCTGAATCTTGGGCGGCCATCATGGAAGGATATTCGAGCACGCGGAGCCAAAGGATGCTCTACCCCTAGATGCAAGATCCAACTTATAGTGGGAAATAAAAGTATGAGATGAAGCCCACGTGGCTGCTGCACAAATATCATCTAGAGGAATCCTAGCCTTGTAGGCTGCCGAGGTAGATACTGACCGGGTTGGGTGGGCATGAACACCCTCCAGGTGCGGCCTTCCTGAAGCTTCATAAGCCAATAAGATGCACTGTGAAATCCAGCGGGACAGAGAAACTTTAGAAATTGGCTTGCCCAAATTGAATTTTGCAAAGGAAATAAACAACTGGTCGGATTGCCTATGACCAGCCTGCCTGTTCAGATAAAATCTAAGTTGCCTGTGAACATCTAATGAATGTAGCTTATATTCACCTTTGTTTTCATATTTAGGGAAGAAAACAGGGAGGTTAATGGACTGATTGATGTTTGCTTCAGAAACGACTTTAGGAAGAAAGGACGGTTGGTCCTGAGGTAGACACGGTCCGATGAAATACCAAGTAAGGAGGTTTAGCTGATAATGCTTGAAGCTCAGAAACTCTCTTGGCCGATGTAATGGCTACCAAAAGGCTGTCTTGTAGGACAAGAATTTGAGATCCACCGTAGCCGCTGGCTCGAAGGAGGGGCGGTCAAGGCCTGTAGGACCAGAGAGGTCCCAAGGAGGAACTGCTTGTTTTATAGGGGCCTGAGAAGAAAGTACCTTTAAGAAAATTTTACACAATTTGGCTGACATAAGAGGATTAGAGTCATGGCCAATGTGATAATGAGAAATTGCCGCCAGTTGTACTTTGACTGTGGAACTGCTGGCACCATCGTTAAAGAGAGTGGTTAGAAAGTCAAGCACTAAAGGAAGAGGAACCGTGAAGGGATTCAGGCCTTGCCGCTCCGCCCACAAAGAAAAACGTTTCCACTTGCTTCGGTAAACCTTTCTAGTGGATGGTTTATGAGCTGCCACCAAAATTGCCTTAACCGGTGACGAAATACCGGGAGTCCTAATCAAGAGTGGAACTGGAGCAGCCAAGCGGTCAGCTTCAGGTTGTCGAGATTCGGAGGAAGAATGCAGGATGGATGGGATATCAGATCCAGGATGGGATCTAGAATCCAAGGAGGATTCACCGAGTGAGACCTTAGGAAGGGGAACCAGATCTGTCGAGGCCAAAACGGAGCAATGAGAATCATTCTGCAACCCACCCGAGAGGCTTTCTGAAGAACTTGGAGCATCAGAGGCAAGGGTGGATAAGCATACAGAAGACCGGTGGCCAAGCATGCACCAGAGCGTCTCTTGGGGTACCTCGAGGAGGTATCAGAGCGAAAAAACTGTCGCACTTGGTGTTTGAGGAGAGGCAAAAGATCGCATGAAGGGGTTCCCCACAGTGCGAATATGCCCGCTACTTGACAATTGAGAGACCACTGTAAGGGGTCAGAATGGTGCGACTGAGCTTGTCCGCTAGGATGTTGGACCGACCGGAATGTGCGTTGCTATTAGAAAGCGGTTGGTGGAGAGTGCCCATTCCCAAACTCTCATGGCTTCTAACAAAGAGGGTAAGACCTTGTTCCCCTTGCTTGTTGATGTACCAGACAACAGACATGTTGTCCGATTGAATCGCAATTGTTCCCAAGGGAAGAAAGTCCTGAAGTGCTAGCAACGCTAAGAGCACTGCTCTCATCTCTAGAACATTGATATGCAGTAAGGTCTCTGAATCGCCCCACGTGCCTTGGACGGTCCGCCCAAGAAGTGCCCCCACCCGAGGCGGAGGCGTCCGTGGTCACCGTGGCGAGGGGAGAAGACAAAATGGGCGGCCTGTGGAGATCCGGGAGTGGAGCCACCACAAGAGGGACCGCTTGCAAGCCTTGCTGATCGCTATGGGATGATGCATGGGGAGAGCAAGGTATGACCACTGTACTAAGAGCGTCCACTGTAGAATGCGATATTGAGCCTGGCAAGAGGAAGAAGTGCTATAGCCGATGCCATGGACCCTAGAGCCCTCAGGACCAACTCCGCTGAACAGAACTTGACCATAGGTAAAAAAGTTGGTTTCTAGTACCACTTCCAATAAAGAGCAAATTAAATTTGCTTTTTTGTGACTATTACTTGCCCCAATGATTTTTCTGACAATTTCCTATCCATATGCATTTGGAATAGAGGTAAATAAACTTGTAACATCCATTGTTGTCAACAGCAAATTGCTCTTATCATTAGTTGTCTGCATACCTGTATTCAGTTTCTTCAAAAAATCATCAGTCTCGTAGTACAGTGGATATATTAGCTAGCAAAATTTTCAATTCTTTTTCAACAGAAAGAGACAGTCTCTGTTATCCAGCCTTGACCAGCTACTATCGGACAAAGTGGTGGATTATTGATATTCTTGTGCATCTTCGGTAATCCACTGATGGAGGGAATGGTGGGACGATCAATTTTAAATAATTCATATTGTTCAGTATCTATACTGCCTTCTAGTAACATATAATACAGTTGGTCTTGTACTTTCTTAATATGCAAATCAAGTTGCTGAGAATTAACAAGCAAATATGTCATCTGGTCTCCTAACATGGTTTCCATTCCAGTCCTATATTTTTCCAAGGCAAGTATTACAATACTTCCTCCCTTGTCAGCTGGTTTCAGCACTATGTCATCATTGTGTTGCAAGTCAAGGATAGCCCTTCTTTCTTGTGGAGAAATATTATGAAAATGCTGTGTGTCTTTACCTCCTCTTATCTTCTCTACTTCATCACTACACATCCGAACAAATAAGCCAAGTGCTGGATGGTTAGTTGGAATGAATGCACTACGTTAAGTGCCTTGCGATCTTGTTTCACATTTCCAAATATATTTAAGGATACATTACGTGCAAAACATTTTAGATCTAGAACAAATTCAATGAGATCGGATTTAAAAGATGGTATAAAATTCAGACCTTTTTCTGCAACATTCAGTTCTTCTTTACTCAAGGATATAACTCAATAAGTTCACTACCAAAGAATTTTCATCTAATTCATAGTCTTTTTCCTTTTCCTGTCTTGGCTCATGGCCCGAGGGTTCCTGTGTTGACTCTGCTTCAAGAAAACTGGTAAATGCTGTGTAGACCAGATGACATATTTGCTTGTTAATTCTCAGCAACTTGATTTGCATATTAAGAAAGTACAAGACCAACTGTATTATATGTTACTAGAAGGCAGTATAGATACTGAACAATATGAATTCTTTAAAATTGATCATCCCAGCATTCCCTCCATCAGTGGATTACCAAAGATACAAAAGAACATCAATAATCCACCACTTCGTCCGATAGTAGCTGGTCAAGGCTGGATAACAGAGACCGTCTCTTTTTGTTGAAAAGAATTGAAAACTTTTCTAGCCAATACATCCACTGTACTACGAGACTCTGATGATTTTTTGAAGAAACTGAATACAGCTATGCAGACAACTAATAAGAGCAATTTGCTGTCGACAACAATGGATGTTACAAGTTTATTTACCTCTATTCCAAATGCATATGGATTGGAAATTGTCAGAAAAATCATTGGAGCAAGTAATAGTCACAAAAAAGTAAATTTAATTTGCTCTTTATTGGAAATGGTACTAGAAACCAACTTTTTTACCTATGGTCAAGACATTTATTGGCAGCGATGGGGGGGGTGGCCATGGGCACCCCTGCGCTAATAGTTATGCCAGCATTGTTCTATCTGATTGGGAGAGACAATATATTCTTAGCTCCACAAATCCATGGTTCCATCATGTTAAATTTTTCGGCCGTTTTGCAGATGATCTCTTTTTATTGTGGGAAGGTAGTGAGACACAGTTTGAACAATTTGTACAGTATTTAAATGGAACTACTTCATTCTTGAAATT
Organism: Protopterus annectens; assembly: GCF_019279795.1. NCBI lineage: Eukaryota > Metazoa > Chordata > Ceratodontiformes > Protopteridae > Protopterus > Protopterus annectens. Next base: position 1,748,036,875 of record NC_056726.1, on the reverse strand, counting down.
GACAAGTGAACATTCACGACATCAAATTAGTTTTCTTGATGTCTGCATTAATAGAAATGATGAAGGTGATTTAGAGACATCTCTGTTTAGGAAGACAACTTGGAGGAATCACTACCTCCATAGGAACAGCATGCATCCAAGACACATTACTAAAAATGTAATGAAAAATGAAATATCGAGGATTACTGGTGGTGCTGCGGTAGCATTGTCGCCTCACAGTAAGACGCTGTCCGGTTCGATTCTCAGCTAGAGCGTCTTCTGCGTGGAGACATGCGTGAATGGGCGTACCTTCGTTGAAGGTTGTGCGTCAGGGCTGGTAACTCGGCACGTAAAAATCAACTACCAATCATTAGCGGACCAGAGTTCCACTGTGACATCCCCTAACCGGGAAAAGCCGAAAGACACAACAACTAAAAGATGCTCAAGGAAGGAGGTTATCCAACAGGAAACTGTAGATCTGAAAGAACGTCTAATAAGACGTGGATACTCTGAACAAGAGACTGTTCATACCCTAAACAGTTTTCAGAGTAAAGAAATGAATGATGTCTTAGCTAGAAATTCTTGCAGTAATCTCCCAGTGCCTACTGAACAAGACACAAATTTGTCTTCACAGAACTCACAACCTGCACGATTAATGTTAACATTTAGCACAGATAATAAACAAGTTAAAGAGATTATCTCAAAATTCTGGCCGATTTTAACTCAAGATTTCAATCTTTGCAAAATAGTGGGTGATACACCATGCTATGGTTATAAAAATAGAAAGAACATTAAAAGGCTTCTATGTACTAAGGATGGATTTGGAAAACCACCTTTAATAGGAAGAAAAGGGACCTTTCCATGTGGGAACTGTATGGCCTGTGGCCACATAGATAAAATGAGAAGTTATGTACCTACCATAACGTTCCATGTTAGTTGTCTTCTCTCGCCCTCTTTCTTGCTGGATGGGTTCGGAGCCGATCCTCGGCTCCGACTCGGCCACTTACTGAAGCTAGAGAGCTAATTTTACCGGCTCGAGGCAACCCTATATCCCATGATGCTAGGCAATAACTCCCCAGATCTCATTTGGAAGCTGAAAAACCTAGCATAGGCCAATAAACAAAAATCCTCCAACTGGAAGGAGGAGGAAGAGGGATAAAAAAAACCTCCAAGATAATTATTTACACTATATATATGTATCCTACAACACCTAGATGGTGAAACAAGGGAATATAAGGACCCTTCAAAGAAGGGAAGATCTTCTCGGTCTGTCCAGGCTAGGGGGATGGTGGTGGGATGCAAGAAAGAAGGCGAGAGAAGACAACTAACATGGAACGTTATGGTAGGTACATAACTTCTCAATGTTAAGTTGTCAATCTCGCCTTCATTCTTGCTGGATGGGACCGCGTCCCTAGCACCTTCACCCTGGGTGGCTCAATGGAACAGACTCTTGAGAACGGTGGAACCAAATTTTGCTCTATCCCTGGAGGCCATGTCCAATTTTTAATGCGAAACAAAGGTATGAGGAGAGGCCTATGTGGCTGCCGCACAGATAGTGTCTACTGGTAGTCTAGCTTGAAAGGCTGTAGATGTAGCTAGTGCTCTAGTTGAATGGGCTTTTGGCTTAAAGGTTAATTCTCTGCCTCTGAGTTGATAAATAGATGTAATGACAGAAGACAGCCACCTAGATAGAGTTACCTTAGATACAGGAAGTCCTTTCTTATTTTCTGCATACGATAAAAACAGTTGATCAGACTTCCTTATTTGTTTGGTTCTATCCAAATAGTATCGGAGCTGGCAGTGAACATCTAGATAATGTAGCTTTTGCTCCGCTCTATTAGTATAGTTTGGGAAAACAACTGGGAGATAATTGATTGACTTAAATTTGTCTGCGAAGCCACCTTGGGTAAGAAGGATGGATTAGTCCTTAGAGAAACTCTGTCGTTATGGAAGATTAAGTAGGGAGGACGAATGCAGAGTGCGTGAAGCTCAGATACTCTCCTAGCAGAAGTAATGGCGACTAGGAAGAGCGTCGTCCAGGAAAGAAATTTCAATGAACAGGAGACCGCAGGTTCAAAGGGGGGAAGAATCAAGGATGTTAAGACTAAATTAAGATCCCACTGAGGTGGAGGGTCTTTGATCGGAGGCTTAAGTAAAAATACACCTTTAAGGAAAGCTTTGCAAAGCTTATGGGACATGATGTTGTGGTCCGATAAGCCTATATGAAAATTCGATATGGCTGCCAACTGAACTTTTACTGTAGAGGCAGAAGACCCTGAATGAAAAATTTCGGCTAGGAAGTCTAAGACCAAATGAATTGGGGCAGTAAAGGGATCTATATTCCTTGTCTTTGCCCAGAAGGAGAAACGTTTCCATTTACTAGTGTAAATCCTTCTGGTGGAAGATTTAAGGGAAGCTACTATGATATCCCGGATGGGATTAGAAATCATAGGAAGCCTGGCTAAAGATGGAAGTGGAGCAACCAAGCAGTGAGGTTGAGAGAATGTAGGGATTGGTGCAGCTGCCCCGACTGATGGGTCAACAGATCTGGAGCTGGGTCCAGACGCCAAGGCTGTACACCAAGAGATAACGATATAGGAACGGAAACCATATCTGTCGAGGCTAATAAGGGGCAATGAGAATCAACTTGTCTCTCAAGGCGGTTGCTTTCTGAATTACTTGTGGGATTAGAGGAAAAGGTAGAAAGGCATAGAGAAGTCCCCGAGGCCAATCTTGGACTAGAGCGTCTCTGAGGGGATGGCCTGGAAGGGGGAAGAGGGTGAAGAAGTCGGGGCATTTGCTGTTTTGGGGTGTAGCAAAAAGATCGCAGCAAGGAAGGCCCCACTTCTGAAAAATCTCTTCCGCCACAGATTGTTTGAGAGACCACTCGTGCGGCATAAGTATGGCTCTGCTGTCCGCTATGAAGTTTGACTTCCCGGGGATATGCATTGCTATCAGAAACCGCTGAGAGGAGATCGCCCATTGCCAAAGTCTGAGTGCCTCTCGACACAGGGGATAGGACTTGGTTCCGCCTTGCTTGTTGATGTACCACACTACGGACATATTGTCCGTTTGAATTGCAACAGTTCCTAGGGGAAGAGAGTCGTGGAGGGCTTGCAACGTTAAAAGCACTGCTCTCATCTCTAGGACATTTATGTGCAGGTGGCTCTCGAAAGGTTGCCAAGTACCATGAACCATCCTGCCCTGAAAATGCCCCCCTCCCCCCGATCAGGGAGGCATCCGATGTCACCGTGGCGACCGGGGGAGGAGGAACAAAAGGTCTGCCCTGATGGACTTGAGGGGACAATATCCACCAGGACAGATGACTTTTGCAAGTTCGAGTTATCATAATCTTGTGGTGCATGGGGAGTTGCTGAAAGGACCATTGGGTAAACAGCATCCACTGAAGACGACGCATGTGAAAACGCGCAAGGGGAAGAAGTGTTATGGCGGCTGCCATAAGACCCAATACTTTCAGGACATACCTGGCCTGAATTTTGTCGCTCCGAAGAAGAACCTGGACATGATTTTGAATATCTAAGACTCTTTGGTCTGTTAACTTTGCTGAAAGTTGTACGGTGTTCAAGTTGGCGCCTATGAAGGTAATAGACTGACAAGGCGACAAGGCAGACTTTTCGAAATTTATAGAGATTCCTAGCCCTCTGCAAATGTGAATGGTGTAAGTTCTGGCTTGGAGAAGTTGATGCCTGGTGGTGGCAATGAGGAGCCAGTCGTCTTGATATGGAAACGCCTGGAATCCTTGTCTCAGGTGAGCCATAACCGCTGCCATACATTTGGTGAACACTCTGGGGGCTGTAGTGAGACCAAAGGGCAGGGCTCTGAATTGGTAGTGACTGGCCCCCAGCCGAAAGCGGAGAAACCTTCTGGAGCGCCTGTGAATTTTGATGTGATAGTACGCATCCTGAAGGTCCACTGAGCACATCCAATTGTCCTTGCCCAGAAAGGACAGAATGGACTGAAGCGTGACCATCCGGAATCTTGTTCTCTTTACAAACTTGTTTAGTTTGCTGAGATCTAATACTGGTCTCCAGTCCCATGTCTTTTTTGGTACCAAAAAGAACCTTGAGTAGATTCCGGATCCTAGTTGGTCTGCTGGGACTGGCTGGATGGCTCTTTTTGCTAGCAGCTTTGATATTTCTGATACTGCTAGTTCCCTTAGTCCGGGTGGAACATCTGGAAGGGTACCCTGTTTGCTGAATTGGGGTTTGGATAAAGGGAATTTTGTAACCCTCAGATATGATCGACTGTACTCATTTGTCTTGAGTAAGGGAAAGCCAGGCTATTGGGTACAGCGACAATCTTCCCCCGACTGCCTCCGAAGGTGGACAATCGGGCAACATCTCAGGGATGCTGGAAGGGTTTGTCAGAGAGAGGCTCCCTGCTACCCTGGTTCTGCGGACCCCCTCTGCCCCTAGGGTGGTGTCCGTTGTTGTTACCCCCTCTGCCTCTGGGGGTAAATTGACCTCTTACGTCAGGCGCGACTCCTTGAAATTTGCGGAACCACATTTTCCCACCCTTCTGACCCTTAGGGTATGGTCTTGAAGGGGTGAAGAAACGGACTCCTATGGCAGAAAGAGTCTTGCCATCTTGTTCGCATCTGGTCAAGGTGTCTTTCACTTAAGGTCCGAACAAAGCCGAACCATCAAAAGGGGAACTTGTGAAGGACGCCTTGAAAGGATCCGCGAAATTACACAGCCGCATACAGGCATGACGCCTTAAGGCCACACCTGTGCCTGCGGCCCTACTCGCTCCATCGGCTGCATATGAAATTAGACGCATGGAAGAGTTAACAATCGAGTTCAGGGTTCCAAGCTGTGAGTTTATCCTGGGACTCAGCAGCTGATGGATCCTGTAAGACTTCTCCCAACTCTTTGAGAATATCTCTCTGAAGGCGGGTGAAGTGAGAAGTAATTCAGCGACCGCATAGCAAAGGTCGCTGAAGAAAACATCCGCTTACCGTACCTATCCATGGTCCTAGAATCCTTATTAGGAGGATGGATAGGTACTGAAGGATCAGCTAGTTCCTTCTTGGTGGCTGCAGCCACCACCATGGCATCCACCGGTACACCTTTTGTTAGAAATTGCTTGTCAGCTGGTGCTGTGATGAATTTTGATGGCCTCCGAGGGGTGGGTTCCACTGAATCCGGGGCTGACCACGCCTTCCGAGCCACCACTTCCATAAGGGGATCGAAAGGCGGAGACACCCAGGAGGTGGAGGGTCAAGAACCAAATGCCTCCAGGTACACCGACTCGTCCTCGGAAGGGTTAAGGGAAGACCAGTCCCCCCCCCCCTCTGCTTCAGGATTTCTAGGATGTCTGAGAAAAAGACATCCTCAAAGGGGGACTTTGGGGATCCCTCCGACTCATCCAAGTTAATGTCAGATGTAATGGACTCAGGGGAGTCCACATGCTTCCTCTTACATGTCCTCTTATGTGGAGGCTCCACTGACAGGTCAGGAGAAGCTTCATAAGAGGAAGAAATTCCCAGTGGGGAAACCTGAGGTGTTGGATCTCTGGGTCCGGGAGCAAGAGAGTGGGAAGAGATATCAGCAGGCACTGTAGTGGGAGGAGCTGATGGAGCTGACCGTTGACTATGCCCTGGGGCTAGTACGCTCATCACCTCGAAGGCTCCCCTATCAGAAAGGCCAGAGGGCCCCTGCTCCGAAGAGGTAGGAACCCCAGGCCGCACCGACAGGGAAGGCTCCAAGGAAGATGTCGGGGCCGAGCTCACCAGTGCTGATGCTCCGAGATGGAGAACGGGGTCAGACAATGGTCCAATGCCACTCGCCCCCTCGGAGCCGACGAGAGAGATCAGGTGCCCGGATCTGTCCAATGAAGGTATCAAGGAGGAGATCGGAGTGGAAGACAAAGGAGCCAAAGGGGGAGGTATCAGCTCCGATGCCACAACTGTCACGGCTCCGAGGAGCTCCGGCTCTGAACTCTGAGGGAAAGTCGAAGGAGGAAATTTAGGTGGAGTCATAATAGCTACCGTCTGATGAGATGGGCTAGAGATCATCTGGGCCAATGCCTGAGACTTTAACAGCCTACTTACCACTCTCTCAAGGTCGTGATCTGAAAGTCTGGATGACCGAGAAGATCGGCTCCGATGGCTCCGCTCCGAGAGCAGGGGAGACCTCGGAGCCGAATGGATGGACTCCAATGAAGGGGATCTTGACCTCTTCTTAGATGGAGCCAACGGAGGACACGTCGGCTCCAGCCGGGGCCGACAGTGAAAACATGGGCTCAGAGGTATCGGCACCGAGTGGTGCCGAGACCGGAACCTGTGACTCAAAAGGATCGGCTCCAGCCGGAGCCGATCTAGGCACAGACAATGAGCCAGCAGCCGAAGGCTTAGTAGTTGGAGCCGATGGTTTTGCTGGTTTCGAGGGCCTCCCCGACGCTGACTTAGTCGGGGAGCCCTTGGGCTTTAACAAGCCCCTCAGTATGAGTTTGTTCCTGCACTCCTGCAGGACTCTTGGACTGAATGCATGACATACTGAACAGGAGTCCTGCAGGTGCAGGGGTCCCAGGCAGTAAACAAAAGAAGTGTGACCGTCTGTCAGACACATTTTCTGACAGCACGAGTCACACTTCTTAAAGCCTGAGACCTTAACCTCTTTAGGTTCCTTCGACTTAACAGTGTCGAGGGTTCCCAAAAGTAACAAAAAACAACACACACACACACACTCTTAAATTATAAATTAACAATAAATTGTCAATAGGGATACTGACACGCCCAAATACTCACAGGATCCCTAAGAAAAAATAGGAAAGGGGAAGGCTTAAGGCCTAACCTAAGTGGAAGGGTGGGATATAAGGAATAAAGAGGGAAGGTATATAAAAAGTAATAAAGTTAAGGGTAGTTACTCACTAAGAAAGAAATAACTATAAATTAACTCAAAAAGGGTGACTGAACTATCTATATGTAAGACTTACCAGGAACCGGTAAAAAAACGCACCTCGCAAGCGAAAGCGGCAAACGAGATCTGGGGAGTTATTGCCTAGCATCATGGGATATAGGGTTGCCTCAAGCCGGTAAAATTAGCTCTCGAGCTTTAGTAAGTGGCCGAGTTGGAGCCGAGGATCGGCTCCGAACCCATCCAGCAAGAATGAAGGTGAGATTGACAACTTAACATGCAATGTTTTCAAACATCCGAATACAGATCGGGAATATATATTTAAATGCAAAGTGACTTGTACCTCTAAAAATATAGTTTATTTGGCAACTTGCAGAAACTGTAATTCTTTCTATGTTGGAAAAACGAATCAGATTTTCAAAAAAAGGATATTGCGACATTTGAATGATATACGCAAGGCAGAGATGCATAATGCATTAGCAGTTCACATCAAGAATTTTCCAAACCATAGTTTTAATTTTAAAGCTATCAATCAGATTCACAGCAAGATTAAGCGAGGAGATATTACCAATAATACAGAATTATGTGAAGCAAGATGGATTATAAATCTACCAGTGGATTGCCCTCCTGGCTTGAATGCTGTTATACCTTTAAAGCCTATTTTAAATACTAGGAGACCCAGTATTACATAAAGAGAAGGTGTGTTGCACTAATAGTAAAAATCATTGGTTGATACCTCCTTTGAATAAAAGGCGCCATTTAGCATTTGGAAGCTCATTGGCTGAAATTCATGTTAAAAGGAAAAGATGGAATCCCCATTTCATATGATCTGAAGAAGGTGTTTCCGAAAGCGCTTATCGAGTTATTTGGGACTTTTAAGATAGCTGAACCAGCTAATGTTATCTACAGAAATATCTTTACATCCATGAAAGTAAGGCATTTGGTTACACTCAGCCTTTGGCAGCATGGAAGTTCTATTTGTACTATATGCAGCCACAGTAATTGACTCCTCTTTCATGCAGAAGTTCACCAGCAGCCGAGGAAATTCTGGCTTGTGATTTTACATCAAATTGTTTTGGGACTTCACAGGTAGCTGAATCAATATCTGTAACTACACAAAGCAAGGCATTTGAGTTGTATTTAGCCTTTGACAACGTGGAAGTTCTGCTTGTATTATACGCAGCCACAGTAACTGATCTATTATGGGAAATAGCAGCAGCCAAGAATTTTGTGGTTTGTGATTCCATGCTGCTGTTTTGATATACACTTGCCATTAAGAAGTTCTTGTTCTGTATTTTGGATCTGAACTAAGGTCTCAATTTTTGCACTGGTCATAGTTAATGTCACAGGCTAGGTTAAGGTCCCTAGAACGAGAGACTCTTGTCCCATTTAATTTGCTGATGTGCATTTTCATTAAGGCAGGGTTTGAGACTGCTCTGCAGGCCAGGCATAAGTTGCCTCCAAGCAGTCTATATGAGACAATAGTGACAGGGCCTTCAATCTGTCCATGTAGACCATGTAGGACCTGAATTTTCATTGTGAAAAGTTCATGAAATTAGTACTGATTCAGTCTTTGATGTCAGCCAAAAGTGCCCTTCAGAGTACCCGCAATGTGGCTAGTAATGACTCTTTCTGCAATTCGTACAGAGTGACATGGATTGGTAACATATCTAAATACAATCGTAGATTATTTTTTATAAGACCCATTGCTCCTACTACTACAACTGGAACTGCCTGGGTATCTTTCTTCCACAGTGCTCTCATTTCTGCCTGCAGATCCTGATATTTTATGACTTTGTCCCTGTAGTCACTGGGTGTGGCAATTTCAATGATCAATGCTACTCTTGTCTTCTTTTCTTGAACCACTATATCCGGTTTTCTAGCATCTATCTTTTGAACTGTTGGTAATGGGTGGTCCCAAGTGATATAAACTTCATAATCTTCTGTGATGCTTTGTGGCTCCTGTTTCCAGTGTTTTTCAGCCACTTCAATACCATAATGTTTGTACAATTCCCAGTGCAGCAATCTTGCCACATTATTATGCCTTTCAGTGTACATTCCTTCTACCATGAGTATGTCACAACCTGCAACAAGGTGTGCAACTGTTTCCAATTCAGATCATCAAAACTTACATTTGTCTGTTTCTCCCACGTGTTCAATGGACTTTGTAAACCAACATGCACGTAGGCCACTATCTTGGGCTGCCAATATTAACCTTTCATCTCTTGGTTTGACTTCACCTCTCCTTAACCATTCCAGCTGGGTGAGTTTCTCAATGATGCCTGAGAGGGGGACTGAGTCAAAGGCTTTGGCTAAGTCGAATTAAGCAACATGTACTCTTCTGCCTTCATCTAGGGCTTTGGTGACACTCTAGAAGAAGATCACCATGTTTAATAGGCATTATCTGCCCTTGATGAAGCCAAACTGGGTCAGGTTAAGAGTTTGAAGGTTTCCTATATCCTTGTTGATGAGGTCCACGATGATTCTCTCCATAGCCTTACAAATAAGGCTGGTTAGGCTTATGGGTCTATAGTTCCCAGGGTTGGTTGAAGGACCCCCCTTTGTGCAAGGGGATTATGGTTGCTATTTTCCACACTGCTGGGACAAAGCCAGTGCTAAGATTGCGGTTGAAGAGAGTGCTCAGTGGTTCCACTAACCCCTGTTTTAGACCATTTAGTAAGCAACCTTGGATATTATCTGGTCCCACAGAGGCTGTGTTTTACCTTGGACCGTGCAGCTATGACCTGCTCTTTGGTGATACTGGGTAAAGTACTGGTGACAGGTATGCTATGGGGTATGGCTGGTGATGACAAAAGGTGAAGTTTTCACCAAACCTGGCTGCTATCATGTTAGCAATGTCCTCAGGTTCAGTACAAGTGGTGCCCTCCACAGCTTGTTCGGCATAAAGCTGGGCCTTCCATTTTAGATTTTGGACAAAGCTAAAGAATGCCTTGTGATTATCCTTAGCTAGGGCTGCTAATTTAGTTTCATACTTAGCTTTAGAGTACTTTACAAGAAATCTAATTTGCTTGTTCAAGCTGTGGAGGGTATCCTTCTGCTAAGACCATTCCCTCTTATTCTTTGACAGCAGTTTCTTTCTCTTGTTGTACAACCTATTTATGTTAGATGTCCACTAGGGTGGTTTATTTTTTGGTGAGGAGCTTGTTTTGCTCCATTCAGTTATGCATTTGTGAACACCTCAGTGTAGGGAGTCATTGCTGCCAGTGGTGGCAGGGGGTTTGAATAGTTTGCTTTGGAGAAATTTTTCAATCTTTTTGCTTGGGGTCAGGTACGATCGTTACTTTGAATGAGACTGACTTATGATCTGACTTTACAAGGCAGGGTCCTACCCATGGGGTGGGGTAATGATCCCCCTTGTTGGTGAGTAGTAGATCAAGGACACTGGAGCCTCTTGTGGTGGTGCTGACTATCTGTTCCAGAACATTTGTGTTAAAGCCCAGGAACCTTAGAGAGTGAGGATGTTTGTGCTCTTAAAGGTTTCCCAATCAATGGAAGGATAGTTAAAGCCACCCATGACCAGGGTGTCTGGCTGTATTATAAGTGACTCAAGAATGTCCAGACAGGCAGTGTGGGTTTCATGGTTCACGGTGGGTGGCCTTGCAGCTAACAATGAAGTGGAGAGGGGTGTCATTCCTACAGTTGGTTGGACTTGGAGTAACTCTAAGGTCTCTTTGTCTTTAATGAAGATGGATACACCCCCTCCCTTTGGTTCTTTCAAGTTCATTTTGTGGTCTGAATGTGTGGAAGGTATTGCAGCCTTGCATGACCAGGGTGCTCTCCGTGGCCTTGAACCATGTCTCTCTGACTGCATAGACATTGGCGTCTTCCAAAGTAAGGAGTGCATCCAGTAAGTGCAGTTTCTGATTTAGACTCCTAGCATTAAGCAGCATAATCTTGAGTTTGTCTCTAAAGGATATTTTTACATCGGGAATTTTGTTCTTATGACTGCCTAAAAAAGCACTGCGGGGGAGGCAAGTACCTTTGTCAGTAACCGAAAGCTAAGAGGTGAAAGGTGAAGAGTCCGTCAACAAATACTGGATCCCCCTGAATTGACACCAGAAGCTAAGTCAACTGTTGAAGTCTATAATCTTTTGTTTGTATTGAGGCATCACCCTGGGTGAAGGTAGAATGCTGCTTAAGGCTAGGGACATACCTGCCTGGGACACAATCTGAAACCTTAGTCATGTCTGTCTTCATATAGTCCAATGAGGTACGTCTCAAGTCATTCACTCCAACATGGACTATGACAGTCATAACAGTGCTTGTTGTTGAGAGATTTGAGTGCATGTGTAATCTGGTGAATCATGGCACATGACAGGCAGCTGACCATGACATTCTCCTTAGCCAGCTTGGTGATGTGACATCTGTGTATCTCACTATGGAGTCGCCTATGACCAAGACATTTTGTTTAGTGGTGTTTTGTCTGAAGTTTATTTGGTGAGACACTGACATCTGATTTTTAAGTGTACTGGATTCAGTAGGGACTGTATTGTGTGCAGAAAGTTTGCACTTGCGAGGTCTCTGCTCTTTTGGTAAACTTCTAGTGAGTATGCCTCACGTATGTGGGCTTATGTGTTGCGCAGTTGGTTTGTGGAAGAGGTGAAGTGTGTGTGATGACAATCTGTTTAATATTTAGTTTGTTGTTAGATGTGAGAGAGAGCACTGATTCCAGATTCATAGTATAGATACATCTCTCACATACTGTATTTATATGTTATAGGAGTAACAGGCTGTCCGTAAACATGAGGCAAATGCTACATTGTCTTAGGATGCCAATGTCAACCAGACTGGCTGGAGAAATGTTGGAAAACTGCCTGTCCATTTTGTCTGGTGTATTCTATATATAAAAAAAAGGGGGGGGGGTCAGACTAGGTTTTGTTACAGAACTAATAAAATCTGCTAATCTATGGGGAGGTTAAGGAGTAGAGACCTGAGTCAACGCCTCAAAAGAGCAGCTGAATTACTCTCAGGGCAGCAGTGCGCAACTGAGTTGAGCGGGGAAGCTTGGGAGGGCTCCCTAGTAGTTATCAAGGGAAAATCTCCCTTTTTAAGCATTTGTGTCAATACACAGCAGTGTTAAACCCTGCTGCACAGTGTGCAGCTAAGTTCATAGGTAGGTATTAGGCTATCTGCCCAAAGGCATTTATAACCCTAGCCAGAAGGTGTTGGCTTTCGCCAACCCCTTAGATTAGTTCCCTGTGCGTCTGTCCAGCAGAGCCACTGAAATGATCCCCGGGGTAAACTTTCTGTTTCCCATCCACTCGTCAAGGTTTCTGTTGAAGAGTGTTAGTGAGGAGCTCTGCCTAATGTAGACTGGAATCTTGTTCCACAGCATGGGAAGTCTCTGGGACAGGAATCCATTCCTCCAGCACGTCCTATTCATTGTTGTGGTGAGGTTTAGATCCCTAGAGTGTGTGGCTCGAGGAGATATGGTTTTCTTTAAGTGGAGCATGTCCATCAATTCTGGGTTGGACATGGCCTTGTATGTCAGGCAGAGATCACCTCTGAGTAGGTGGTATGCAACAGAGTACAGCTGGAGTTTCTTTAGTTGAGCTGCATAGGGCATCTGTTTGAGGCCAGTAATCCTCTTGGTGAGGTACTTCTGTGGTCTTTCCAGCTGCTGCAGGTGTCTTTGTAAGGTACATCCCAAATGGGGCATTGTACTCGATGATGGGTCTGATGAGTGATGCGTATTGGGGCACAATGACCTCTTTTAATCTGGATGCAAACCCTTTTGTGATTAGATGGGCCACATAGAAGGATTTTCTAACCACTTTGGCAATGTGATTTATCAAAGGAGAGACTACTATCTACTTGTGTCCCCAGATCCCTTATTTTGTCTTCCGTATTTAGGGGGCTACCACCTATGTGGTAGTTTGTGAGCACTTTGTTTTTTTTCAAAGGGGACGACTATGCACTTTTTGGCATTTAGCTTGAGGCCATGGTTTTGACATCGGGTATCTGTCTCGGCGAGTCCCTTTTGGAGGATATCTGCGTCAGCTGGAGAGTCAATTATAGCCCCTAGTTTACAATTGTCTGTGAATTTGGTCAGCCATAGTCCTCCTGTGCTTGCCTGTACCTCCGAGAAGTATATGCCGAACAGGAGGGGTCCTAGGACTGAGCTCTGGGGAATGCCACTTGTAACCGGTTTGGAATCAGACCTAGCTCCTGTAACTCTTACTATGTGGGTTCTGTCCGTGAGCCAGTTGGCAACTCATCTCGTGACATAGAGGTTTATGTTCAGGCTGGTGAGCTTGTCTATAATACCAGAATGGGGAATAATGTCGAAGGCCTTTGCGAGGTCTAGGTAGGCTGTGTGGACCACCTTTCCCTTGTCTATAGCCTTGGTAACTGTCTCAGAGAAGTCCACCATTTTAGGAGTTATGATCTCCCCTTAAGGACGAACCGGGTAAGTTCCAGTGTTTGGAGGTTCCCAATGTCTCTGCTAATGAGATCCCTGATGATGCGCTCCATAGCCTTGCAGACCAAGCTAGTCAGGCTTATAGGGCAATAGTTCCCGGGGTCTGCTGTGGCTCCACCTTTGTGGAGCGGAATAACCGTTGCTATGCGCCACTCTATGGGCATGTAGCCTGTGAAGAGGCTGAGTTTGAACAGTGTGTTTAGGTGAGGGGTTAGTTCATCTTTCAGCTCGTGTAGGACGCAGTCTGGGACACCGCCCGGTCCCATTGATGCTGCGTTTCTGGCTTTGGAGAGGGCTGTTTTAACCTGAGTGTCTGTGATTTCAGGGGCTCTACATTCTTCTGGTATGGTTATGGGCCCTTTTGGGGGTGAAGTTTGCAGTGAACCTGTCTGCCAGGATGTTGGCGATATCGGTTGGTTCAGTGTATTTTGTGCCATTCTGCACTAACTCCGAGCAGATCTGGGAATTGCCACTTAGATTCTTGACATAGCTAAAGAATGCCTTGTGGTTATCTTTGGAGTCCTTGGCAATTTTTCTTACAAAGCTAGCCTTGGATGATTTTATGAGGGATAGTAGTTTCTTGCCGATTCTGATCAGGGATGTCTTCCCCTCTTGGGATTTTACTCTTTTCTGTGCTAGTTTCCTCCTCCTATTGTATAGCTTGTTTATGACAGTTGTCCACCAGACTGGTTTCCTTTTCTTGGAGGAGTGAGTCTTGGTTTTGCTTGGGATAGCACGATCCATGCATTCTTGTAGGTGCCCGTAGAGTGGATTAGTAAAGGATTTTGCAGCTTCGGCAGCGTTATCCTTTAGTATGGGGGATTTGAAACTTTCCATCTCGGTCTTAAGTAACGTGAAGTTTGCTTTTGAAAAGTTTTTCATGGTGGTTTCTTTGACCGGGGGTGGGGGAAGAATGTGGATATCCAGAGTGATTAGTTTATGGTCAGATCTAACCAGTGAGGGGTTGAACTCTGGTGTGGAACACCGGTTGCCCATGTTGGTGATGACCAGGTCCAATATGTTGTCACCTCTGGTGGGGGTGTTGACCAGTTGATCCAGGGCGTTTGAGTTTATAAATTCTAGGAAATGTTGGGCAAGGGATTTAGTACTTGAGTAGTTCTCCCAGTTAATGTTTGGGTAATTGAAATCACCCCAATACAAGGGTGTTTGGTAGGACCTTTATGTTTCCCAGTGTTTCCAGAAATGCAGAATGGGGGTCCTGGGACATGGTGGGTGATCTGTAGCAAGCTACAATTTGAATTGCAATTCTGCCCACTGTTAGTTCCACGTGGATGATCTCTGAAGCATCGTGCTGTGCCACTAACCTGGAGGTGGGGTATCCTTGATGAATATGGATACGCCCCCCACCTTTTGGATTTCTGTCAGGGATTTTGTGGCCGAAATGTATGGTATGAGTTGTAGCCTGGTAGTGCTGGGGTGCTCTATACAGCCTTAAGCCAGGTTTCTGTTACTGCACATATATCGATTTTCTCCATACTGAGAAGTGCCTCGAGTGCGTGCATTCTGAGGTTTAGACTTCTGGCACCGAGTAGCATTACCCTCAGTTTTTTGTTACTTGTGCTATTTACGGCGGTATGTTTGTCTTTTGAGCCTTGCCTAAAAAAGGCACTATGGGGGTGGCAAGAGCCTTGGCCAGTATTCGAAAGCCTAAGGGTGACAGGTGCAAGCCGCCTCTAGCGAAGCAGCATGGCTTGT
The DNA here is from genome assembly GCF_019279795.1 of Protopterus annectens. Lineage (NCBI taxonomy): Eukaryota > Metazoa > Chordata > Ceratodontiformes > Protopteridae > Protopterus > Protopterus annectens. The sequence continues at coordinate 1,748,021,860 of NC_056726.1, read as the reverse complement.
TAAACATGTCAACCCAGGCTGAGAGACACTGGATCCCCTTTGAATGACACCAGAAGCTTAGCCAATTGTTGAAATTGATCATTTTTTCTTTATACCGTGGTATTATTCTTGGTGAGGGCAAGATGCTGCTCAGGGTCAGGGTCATACCGGCCTGGGCTACGTGATCAGAGAGCTCTTCCATATCTCTTTTCATGTAGTCCAGGGAGGTACGGTTCAGATCATTCACACCAACATGTACAATGACAGAGTCATATTTGTACTTGTTCTGGAGTGACCGGAGTGCTTGTGTTATGTGGCGGATCCTGGCATCCGACAGGCAGTTAACAGTAACCTTCTCCTTGTTCAGCCTAGTGAGTGGGACGTCAGTGTGCCTGACTACAGAGTCACCTATTACTAGTGTGCTGAGTATGTTTATTTTGCCTTAAGGTCTGTGATTGCATGGCACACTGGTTTTTGAAGTATGTGTTTCATGGTTTGTGTTTGAGGGGGGTTGCTTGCTAACATAGTGGTTAATTACAAACAGAATTAAACAGTTTAAACAAACTATTCAATGGCAGAGCCCAAAAATGAGCCCTTTTCCAACAATCCCAAACTCAGATGGGTTCTGGGCTAAACATATCTGACACAAGGGTGCAGGAGGGCCTTCCTAATATAGGATGGCTGGTTTTAGTGCTCAGGAAACTACAAACAGTCTAGAATCAACAGATCTGAATATAGCCTATGCTACGACATACAGTATGACCAGGTGCAGAAAAAGAGAGTCAGGCAGCAACAACAATGAGAAAATATAACAAACTTCAAACGGAAAACAATTAAAAAAGTGCAGTGCAAGCTTTAGAAATAGTTTTACTAAAAGCCGTTACATAAAAATGGAAGTTATGGTCCATATCTACTTTGAGATGTAGAGAATGTGGTCTTCCTAATAAGTTAGATAACAGGGGAAAGATGGCTGGCAAAAAATGTTCACTGGAAAAGTATGTGAACAAAAGATTACCTCAATTAAAATTAAGGTTTTAGTAAAATTATATCTGTAAAGTCAAGATACTATAAAGATGCTTAACTGGACTTGGGTTAGGTAACTCCTGGAAGGTGTCTTGTACTGAGGCGCTACAGAATAAAACATTTTTGGGTCTAAACCATTGGTCTTGATTTTCTTATCATTGTTAGTTGTTTGGACTTGGTTTAGTACTTGGGAGTTGTGCAAACAATGGCAAAACAAATTTTTACTCTTTAAACTTTCTTTCTGAGACAAATATGTTGAAGGGTTTAAACACCACAGAAGTGAAGCATGCACCAGTAATAGGAATGCACTAATTGCATGAGACTATCAAACTATTCCACTGTTACTGGTTTAAAAGGATGTAATGTAGCTGATTGTTTTTCTACTGGATGCAATTAAAATGTTTTATTTTAAACAAAAAAGTTGAAGTAAGAATTACACAGCCATATCTGAAGTGCTTGTCAAATGATGACTTCTGAAAACTAAACTCTTTAAAATTATCTCCATGTGGTAAATAACCACACTCCCTTCTAAAGAGAACTCATACACAGTCGGTACATATTGAAGGACCTGGTATCAGCAGGGGCAACGTTTTGACATTAGAACCATGATCAATCATTCATGGCTGAGAGATCCAAATGCCTTGTCATTTAGGTGATTTTATACTATCTTAAAACAATCACAGGAAAATAAAAATATGGCCTGGAAAGCCAGTCCATATTAGTTCACGAGCTATGAATTAATTATTCACAGCTGTTTGTGTCTTCAGCTTAGAAAGGTAAATGTTTGACACAGAGGATATAAAATGTTTACACACCCCTGTTAAAATGCCAGGTTTTTGTGATATAAAAACTGAGACCACAGTAAATCATTTCAAAACTTTTCCCACCTTTAATGTGACCTATAACCTGTACAATTTACAAGTCTTAGGGAAAAATATAAAAAAATAAAAAATGTACAATATGCTGATTGCATAAGTGTGCGCACCCTTAAACTAATACTTTGTTGTATGTGCACACCCTTAAGCTACTACTTTGTTGAAGCACCTTTTAATTTAATTACAGCATTCAGTTCATAGGTAGGTACTAGGCTATCGGCCCTAGAGCCTATATAAGCCTAGTCAAAAAGTTTGCTGGCTTTCGCCACCCAAGAAAGTTATTTTTGGGTAGGAGTTTATCAGCATGGCACATCTTGACGTGGCAATATTTGCCCACTCTTTCCAAAAGCACTCCAAATCTCTAAGATTGCGAGGGCATCTCTTGTGCACAGCCCTCTTCAGGTCACCCCCACAGATTTTCTATTGGATTTAGGTCTGGGCTCTGGCTGGGCCATTCCAAAACTTTAATTTTCTTCTGGTGAAGCCATTCTTTTGTTGGTCTGGATGTATGTTTGGGGTCACTGTCATGTTGCAAGGTGAAATTCCTCTTCATCTACAGCTTTCTAGCAGACGCCTGAAGGTTTTGGGCCAAAAGTGACTGTTCATAATTCCCTCCACCTTGACTAAAGCCCCAGTTCCAGCTGAAGAAAAGCAACCCCAAAGCATGATACTGCCACCACCATGCTTAATTGTGGGGATGGTGTTCTTTTGGTGATGTAAAGTGTTTTTGCACCAAACGAACCTTTTGGAATTGTGGCCAAAAAGTTCAACCTTGGGCTCATCAGACCAAGACACATCTTCCCACATGCTTTTGGGAGACTATGTATTGTTTTGCAAATTGTAGCTGGGCCTTGATGTTTTTCTGTTCAAGAAAAAGGCTTCCGTCTTGCAACCCAACCCCACAGTCCAGACATATGGAGAATGTGGGAGATTGTTGACACATGTAGTACACAACCAGTACTTAACAGAAATTCCTGCAGCTCCTTCAGTGTTGCTGTAGGTCTCTTGGCAGCCTCCCTGACCAGTTTTCATCTTTTCATCAATTTTGGAGGGTCGTCCAGTTCTTTGCAATGTCAGTGTTGTCCCATATTTTCTCCACTTTTTGATGACTGTCATCACTGTGCTCCATGGTATATCCAATGCTGTGGAAATTGTTTTGTACCCTTCTCCTAAATGATACCTTTAAACAATGAGATCCCTTTGATGCTTTGTAAGCTCTCTGCGAACCATGGCTTTTGCTGTAGCAGGCAACTTAGTAAATTGTCAGGAAAATCCTACTAGATCAGTTGAACTTTATTTGGGGTTAATCAGAGTCTCTAACTGATGGCAGATGTATACCCAAGAAGACTGAATGCTGTAATTAAATCAAAAGTTGCTTCAAACAAAGTATTATTTTAAGGGTGTGCATGCAAAACAAAGCATTAGTTTAAGGGTGTGCACACTTATGCAACCAGTGTACTGTACGTTTTTTTTTATTTTTTATATTTTTCCCCAAACAGATTTGTTTTCAATTGAAATGTACAGGTTATAGGTAACATTTAAGGTGGGAAAAGTTTTGAAATGATTTACTGTGGTCTCATTTTTTTAGATCACAAAAAAATGGCATTTTAACAGGAGTGTGCAAACGTTTTATATCTACTGTACAAATAGATTGTGCGGCATAATGAATAGCACGGTCTCACAGCAAGAGGCTCGCCGGTTCAATTCTTGGCTGAGTTGTCTTCTGTGTGGAGTTCTGCATGTCCTCCCTGTGTTTACGTGGGTTTTCTCTGGCTGTTCTGGTTTCCTCACACATTCCAAAGACATGCTGAAGGTGGACTGGGTACTCTAAACTGGCAATAAGTGTGAGTGTGTGTGTAGTGTGGAAGAACTACTGCGGCAGGGCTAGCTACCCAGCAGTATAAACCTTGGTTCTAGATGGTTGTCACTGTTGAAGTGACACCCCTACACAATCTGAAAAATAGGAAAAAGGGGTTCTGGCTAGAGGGAGTTACTGATAGTTTATGCAGATTTTTCCTGGGAGCAGCAGTAGCATATGGCAATTGTCATATAATGCTTGCTAACACATGCAGAAATAAGTCTCGTACAATTTACATGGTCATATAATGTGCACTGAAATAAGTCAAATGTCAACTCCTCACAGTAGAACTAAGTAGAAATATGTCTTACAAATCTCAAGTATTCTTTAACATACTACAGGTGCTTCAAAGCCTTGTTCTATTTGATAGCCCATAGCAAACTAACTTATTCCTTTGTCACTTTGATTACTGAAAGATGACAGCTCTGATGTGATCTATGAAGGGCCTGCTTTGCATAACGACTCTGAATGTTTTTTCAATCTGTACAGTACTGCAGAATTAATTCCAATATGCAAACATGTTTACAGAGTCTGTACAGCCCATCTTGATGTTTTTCCATGTCCCATCACCTACATTCCTCAGAACTGGCACCTTTCTCTTTTGCAGTAGACAGCTGTAGCTTGGATACTTGTTTGTGAAGGGATAAAACATACTACTTCTCTCTAAAGTTGGCGTAACCATTCAGTGAATTTGTAAAACTGCTGCATCCCTGTGAATGGGTGGATTGTCTGGGATCCTGATCAATCTCTTTGGTTGTTCTGAAAAGGGGATTTTCTATCCTTTGGTTATAATCCTCTGCACCTAATTGTTTGCTGTTATCCTTAGCCAGGCCAATTGGTGCAGGGATAATCACCCCCCCCCCCCGACTGCCTCCAGAGGAAGGCATTCGGGTCTCCTTTTAAGACTGCTAATAGGAGTTCCCAGGGAAAGAATCCCTGGAACCCTGATTCTGCAGGCCACCTCTGCCCCTTCTGCAGCATCTTCCATTGCCATGGGAGTCCTGGAAAGGCCATTGGTACTTCTTGAACCATAGCCTCCCACTCCTCTGATTCTTGGAATAAGGCCTTTGAGGAATGGAAAAGCATATGCCCATGGCAGAAAGTCTTCCCATTTTTTCACATCTGACCTCTTACTTGTTTGTTTGGAATTCAACTGTATCAAGATAAAAGCAATGCAAATGTATCAACATTCAATGTTAAGTTGTCTATCTCGCCTTCATTCTTGCTGGATGGGTTCGGAGCCGACCTCGGCTCCGACTCGGCCACTCTAAAAGCTCGAGAGTTGGTTCCACCGGCTCGAGGCTCCCCTTATATCCCACAATGCTAGGCGAGAGTTACCTCAGATCTCGTTTGCCGCTACAGCTATCGAGGTGTTGGTTTTCTACCGGTTCTTGGTAAGTGACTTTTATTGTGTAAATTAGTCTATTTAAACCCCTTTAATTTTAATATTTTACTCTTTTCCCTTAGTTTAGAGAATTTTATCCCTTCTAAAAATTCCCATTTTTTCCTCAAGAACTTTAGGTCCTTCCCTCGGGCCTTCAGGCCTTTTCTTCCCTAGTGGAGTGTGTGCATTATTTCTTATTTTAAAACCTAGTTAGTGTTTTATTATAATTTAAACTTGACAGGGTGTAATTAGTGTGTTTGTGTGTGTGTTTGATTACACCTTTAGTAATGTCTAAGGAAGCAAAGGTCTCCGGATTCAAGAAGTGTGATGCGTGCTGTCAGAAAATGTCTCTGACAGACGCTCACACTTCTTGTGTCTACTGTCTGGGACCTTTGCACCTGCAGGACTCCTGTGCTGTGTGCCATGGCTTCAGCCCCAGGGTCATGCAGGAAAGAAAAAATAAATTGATCTTAAGAGGCTTGCTCAAGCCAGAGGATTCCCTTTCTGTTTCTACAGGGAAGCCCTCTAAGGCATCTAGGTCTTCGGCTCTGACAACTGAGCCGAGACCTAAGGTTTCTAAACCTCTGCCTATATCGGCTGGAGCTGATGAGTCTCAGTCCACAGTTTCTGTGGTTCCTCGGCTCCGGAGCCGAGGTATTAGAAGCCTGTCGGCTCCGACCAGACCTTCGGGGCCGACAACTAGGAAGAGGTCCAGGTCACCATCTCTTGGCTCCGTTCATTCGGCTCCAGGATCTCCCTGCTGTCTGAACGGAGCCAAAGATCTCACTCCTCTAGGTCATCGAGGCTGTCAGATCATGACCTTCAGAGGGTAGTGAGTCGACTTCTTAAGTCCGAGGCACTGGCCCAGATGCTTCAGAGCCCGACTCATCAGTCGATGCCTGCCCGTCCATCAATATATTCCTCCTTCGACTCTCTTGAGCTCAGAGCCGGGTCGCGGAACCGAGACTGTGTAGCGCGGAGCCGATACATTTGTCTTCGGCTCCGTCGATTTCTTCCTTTGAAGAATCTCGGCCGGACTTCATCGGCTCGAGGGGTGAGTGGCATCGGACCCTTGTCCGACCCCCTCTCCCTCTCGGTGCTTCGCTGGTGAGTTCGGCTCCGACATCGGCCTCGAGCCATCTCTGTCAGTGCCGAGGGAGGTTCTTAGCTTCGGAGCGGGGACCTCTGGCTTTGCCTGACAGGGGTGCATTCGAGGTCATGCGGAGTGTGTTAGAGCCTGGCTCTACTCCACAGTCGGCTCCGTCCGCCCCTCCCTCACGGTGCCTCAGGTCAAGTCGACTCACTCCCTCATCCCGGACCGCAGAGAGCCAACTCCTCAGGAACCCCTGTGGGATTTCATCCTCTTCCGAGGCCTCTCCTGATTTGGCAGAAGAGCCCCTCGGAAGAGGAAGTGTAAGAGGAAACACATTGACTCACCTGAGTCCATCACGCCTGACACAGATTTGATGATTCTGAGGGTTCCCCTTCTCAAGATGTCTCATTTGCAGACATACTAGAGACCCTGAAACAGAGGGGAAATTGGCCAGCCCTTAACCCTTCGGAGGATGAATCTGTGTACCTTGAGGCGTTTGGCTCTCGCCCTTCCACCTCCTGGGTGTCTCCCTTGACCCCCTCATGCAGGTGGTTGCTAAGAAGGCGTGGACGGCTCCTGATTCAGTGGACCCCACTCCCAGGAGACCCTCCAAGTTCATAACGGCACCAGCAGACAAACAGTTCTTAACAAAAGGAGTTTCTGTGGATGCTATGGTGGTAGCTGCTGCCACTAAGAAGGAGCTAGCTGATCCTTCAGTACCTGTCAATCCACCTTACAAGGAATCTAGGTCCATGGACAGGTACGGGAAGCGGATGTTCTCGTCAGCGACATTTACCATGCGTTCGCTGAACTACCTATGCCACTTTACTCGTCTTCAAAGGGACTTGATCAAGGAAGCGAGTGAAATGTTAAAGGACCCTACAGCTGCGGGTTTTCAAGATAAGATGAATACGCAGCTGGCTACCCTTAACTCCATAACCAACTCCTCCATGCCTCTCTCTTACGCGGCTGATGGAGCGAGTAGAGCCAGGGACAGGTGTGGCCTTACGAGGCATGCCTGGATGCGGCTATGTAATTCAAGGACCTTCAAGACGTCTTTCACTAACTCCCGTTTGATGGATCATCTCTTTGGTCCTCAAGTGAAAGAAACCTTGACTAGGTGCGAAACTGATGGCAAGACCCTTTCTGCCGCCGGAGTCCGTTTTCTACTCCTTCTAGGCCTTACCCCAAAGGCCAGAAAGGTGGAAAGATGTGGTTCCGTAAACAATCTCAAGGGACTTCGCCTGACGACAGAGTCGTTTTCCGCCAGAGGCAGAGGCGGAATAACAATGGTAGACGCCCTAGGGGCAGGGGGGGTCCGCAGAACCAGGGCAATCGGGAAGCCTTCCCTGACAAGCCCTTTCAGCATCCCTGAGGTGTTGCCCGACTGCCCATCTTCGGAGGCAGTCGGGGGAAGATTGTCACTGTACCCAGAAGCCTGGCTATCCCTGACTCAAGACAAATGGGTACAGTCCATCATTTCAAGGCTATTCTATCCCCTTTCTTCGCATTCCAAATCAATCAAAAAAATCCCTTCCAGATGTTCCACCCGCTCAAAGGGATCTAGCGGTTTTGGAGATTTCAAAACTGCTTACAAAAAGAGCAATTCAGCCAGTTCCAGCAGACCAGCAAGGATCCGGAATCTACTCAAGGTTCTTTTTAGTTCCAAAGAAAACAGGGACTGGAGACCAATTTTGGATCTCAGTATCTTGAACAAATCAGTCAAGAAAACAAGATTTCGAATGGTGGCGCTACAATACATCCTTACCCTTTTAGGCAAAGGAAACTGGATGTGCTCTATAGACCTTCAGGATGCGTACTATCACATAAAAATGAACAGACGCTCCAGAAGATTCCTCCGCTTCAGGCTGGGAACCAATCATTTTCAGTTCAGGGCCCTGCCCTTTGGTCTCACCACTGCCCCCCGGGTGTTTACCAAATGCATGGCAGTGGTAGCTTCTCACCTGAGACGACAAGGATTCCAGGTGTTTCCATATTTGGACGACTGGCTCCTCACAGCTCCCACCAAGCATCTCCTTCTGATGGCCAGGGATTACACTTTTCGCATTTGTCAAAAGTTAGGCATTTCAATAAATTGAAAGTCTGTTTTGTCACCTTGTCGTACTATTACTTTCATAGGCGCAAATCTAGACACAGTAGACATGTCTGCAGACTAACACATCAGAGAATAACAGACATTCACAAACTGGTCTCACTCCTTTTCAACAACAACAGAATCAAAGCCAGATTAGTTCTGAAAGTGTTGGGAATTATGGCGGCCATACCCTGCTTCCATTAGCCAGATTCCATATGCGGATCCTTCAATGGATGCTCTTTACTCAATGGTCATACCAGGAACTTCCAATGTCTCACACCATTATGATCACTTGGCGTGCAAAAATCATCTCATGTGGTGGATGTCTTTCCTCAGCTTTTGTTGGGAAGACCCTTTGTTCCACCCCCTCCGGTTGCTACTCTGACAACGGATGCCTCCTGATCGGGTGGGGGCATTATCAGGGCAGGACGGTCCAGGGCACATGGCAACCAAACGAATGCCACTTGCACATAAATGTTCTGGAGATGAGAGCAGTGCTTTTAGCGTTGCAAGCCCTTCAAGACTATCTTCCCTTGGGAACGATTGCAATCCAGACAGACAATATGTCTGTAGTGTGGTACATCAACAAACAAGGCGGAACCAGGTCATACCAGGTGTGTCAAGAAGCACTCAGACTGTGGCAATGGGCGATTTCTTCTCAGCGGTTTCTGATAGCAACGCACATCCCCGGGAAGTCCAATCATATTGCGGACAAGTTGAGCAGAGCAATCCTCATGCCCCACGAGTGGTCTCTGAAAGACTCTGTGGTGAGAGAAATTTTCCTCAAGTGGGGTCAGCCTTGCTGCGATCTTTTTGCTACTCCCCAAAACAGCAAGTGCAGAGAATATTTCACTCTATTCCCTTTACCAGGCCAACCCAGCAGAGACGCTCTAGTCCAAGTTTGGCCCCGGGACTTCTGTCTGCATTTCCTCACTTCCCACTAATCACTCAAGTGATACAGAAAGCTATCGCTCAGAAGGCCTCATTGATCCTCATTGCTCCTTACTGGCCTCGACAGGTATGGTTCCCCTTTCTACATCAATTTCTTTTGAGCGACCGTGGAATCTGGACCTAGTTCCAGATCTTTTGATCCATCAGTCGGGTCAGCTTCATCGCTCCCTCCCTCTCTGAACCTCACTGCTTGGTTCCTCCAGTTCCAACCTTAGCCAGGCTTCCTCAATTATCTCACTCTGTTCGAGATATTTTGATAGCTTCCCATAAATCTTCCACTAGGAAGATTTATTTGAGTAAGTGGAAACGCTTCACATATTGGGCTCAAGAAAAGGACATAGATCCTTTCACTGCTTCCATCCAATTAGTCCTTGATTTTCTAGCTGAACTCTTCCATGCAGGTTCATCTCCCTCTACACTTAAAGTTCAATTGGCAGCTATTTCTAACTTTCATGTGGGTATTTCTGAATCTACCTTAATGTCCCACAAGCTTTGCAAAGCCTTTTTGAAAGGAGTTTTTCTTCTCAGACCTCCTATAAGAAATCCTCCTTCTCCTTGGGACCTAAATTTAGTACTTGCTTCTTTGATTCTTCCCCCTTTCGAACCTGCAGTCTCCTGTTCTTTAAAATTGCTATCATGGAAGACTCTTTTTCTGGTAGCTATTACTTCAGCTAGAAGAGTTTCAGAGCTTCAAGCACTCAGCTGTCAACCTCCTTATCTATTGTTTCATAAGGACAGAGTATCCTTACGAACTAATCCGTCCTTTTTGCCTAAGGTGGTCTCGACATCAAATCTAAACCTAAGCATTGACCTCCCTGTCTTTTTTCCAGAGTATTCCAACAGGTCTGAACAAAAATTACACTGCCTGGATGTTCGTCAATTGAGGTACTACTTGGATAGAACAAAACAATTCAGAAAATCTGATCAGCTGTTTGTCTCCTATGCGGAAAGCAGAAAGGGACTTTCAGTTTCAAAGGTATCATTATCCAGATGGCTAACATCTTTGATTTCCCTTGTATATGAAATTAGACACCAAAAATTGCCTAATAAACCTAAAGCCCATTCCACCAGAGCTTTGGCTACTTCTTTAGCCTTCCAAGACAGACTGCCTATTGACACCATTTGTGCAGCGGCTACTTGGGCTACTCCTCACACTTTTATTTCTCATTATAAGTTGGATTTAGCTTCTAGGCATAGAGCTAATTTTGGTTCCACTGTTCTCAGGAGTCTGTTCCGTTAGGCCACCCGGGACAAGATGCTAGGGACGCGGTCCCATCCAGCAAGAATGAAGGCGAGATAGACAACTTAACATATAGAAGTTATGTTCTTACCATAACGTTCCATGTTAGTTGTCTTCTTCGCCTTCTTCTTCCACCCTCCTTCCTGGCCTGGACAGACCTAGAGGAGTTGTGATTGTGACCTCTCTTTCTACCACCTCTTTCTTAGGCATATGCTGTTGTGCATATTTCCTGGATCAGGATGTAGGTCACCCTTCTTTCTTCCTGTTGTTAGAGGTGGACTCTGTTTAGAGTTATTCTGTTACTATTATAAGCTGGGGTTAGCTTACAAACGAGATCTGAGGTAACTCTCGCCTAGCATTGTGGGATATAAGGGGAGCCTCGAGCCGGTGGAACCAACTCTCGAGCTTTTAGAGTGGCCGAGTCGGAGCCGAGGTCGGCTCCGAACCCATCCAGCAAGAAGAAGGCGAGAAGAAGACAACTAACATGGAACGTTATGGTAAGAACATAACTTTTATTTTTTTTTCATCTAATCAGTATTGCATTGTATGATCTTACAAGGCGTTAATTTCTAAAGAATTAACATTAAGTCTGTGCACTGCTGAAACAAGTTGTATCTGTGTGTTGTACTGCCAGTTACCTAGTTGATTATTTAGGTATTGTTTTTAGGCATCTAAATCAAGACATGCTGTGAATACCTCTCAGCTGTCCAGAAGGTTCCTGACTGGTTTTATAGTCGCACGTGTGTATATATATATATATATATATATATATATATATACACACACACACACACACAATGTAATACACATATCTGTTCTACAATGTCATACTACATTTTCTTCCAGAAAAAAAAATCATATTACATACTGAAGTATTTAAATAATGCACCAAATTTCACTATCTTGTCCAACAACAAGTGTGTGTGGGCAAGTGTAATAATGTGAGAGATACAACTTCTATTAGATTTTTTTTTTTTTTTTTTTTTACAGTGGTCTTTCCTAATTTCATATTAATAGCTGAACAGATTAACACTTTTCACCAACGTCTTCCCCTACATATCAAACAAAAGCACTTTACCACATCAATAAAGATGCTTCTCAAAACATTAAGAAAAACAATGCACTGCTATAACCCAACAATAACATGAAGTGAGCCCACAAAATGAAAGTAATGTAGTTGCCAGTTTAAAAAACATTTTTAGTTTAGTAATCAGCAGCTAAAAAAATCATTACATCCTAGAAGAAAGTACAGTTGTGTAAACTTACTCAAATTTACATGTCTGGGTATATTCACTGTTGCAAATGCCTTTCACTACGGTAAGATGGAGGCTACACAGCCTTACCAAAATAAGCATCACTATCTTTGGAGCATCCTGCTGAACTCAAACAAGGGTCATCCTTGTAAGATTTAGAACTCCAACATCAGAAGTTAGTTCAACAATTTGGGCATCACTGCTAACACTAGAAAACACACTCCTGTACTCAGACTTTTCAAGCACTGAATTGTCTACATTAGAGGAATGTCTTACATGACATCAAAGATCAGAAGGCATTCCACAGATTATCACACAATGACAAATAACAAAAAAAGTGAAAAATGATGGCAGAACACGAAACGATTATGGTGAACCCCCACAATTAGACATTACAATAAAACAATCATGAAGGTAAGAATAGCAATAAATCACTTTAGCATATACACCATTTGTCATTTACCATCAGATTGTGCATATTTTCTGCTAAATCATTGCTACAAATGTATACTTTATTTTCAGGTATCATGACTGCAAATTGCAATAATCAACTGGCATTTAATTTATGTACTTTTAATATGTGTAACACCTAAGTTTATGCCATTCCTTAGTAATTTATTACTTTAGGTCTATTAAACAGTCAATTCATGCATTCACTGACTAGTGCTATTTAAACAAGACTATTTGAGCTTTCGGCTTATGTTGGATTACCTTTCTACTACACTGTGACTGAAGCTGAAGGTGTAGGTCATCTTTGACAAAATTTATCTGCTGTCATACATTCACCTGAAGTGCAGTCTGAAAAGTTACTAAAGAAAACGTCAATCATATTATAGGTTCATATGTTCACAGGTTTTTCCTAGGCTAACAACCACAAGGGCCTTGTTAAGCCTAGCCATGCATCCCGTATCTCTGACAAGCTCTGATACCCTTGTTAAGTGTAAGCAGAGGTTTGGGAGATGAAACATTTATAGGCAGGGGCCTAGGAGATTAACCATTTACAGGTTACCCGTGTCCATTAGAGACATAAGTGTCAAATTTCCAGTTTTCCATCAATAGTCCAAGTTGCACTTGAATTGGGTTAGGGAGGAACTCTGCTTCACATGGATGGGGAACCTGTTCCACAGACGGGGTTAGTCTCTGGGATACATACCTATCTCTCCAGCAGGTTTTATTTATATCACAGGCAAGGTTTAAGTCTTTAGAACAGGTAATTCTGGTGCCATTTGTTTTGTGGATATGCAGAAAGTGCATCAGAGTGGGGTCTGACAATGCCCTGTATGCCAGGCATAGATCATCCCTCAAAAGGTGTCTACCACTATGCACTCTGTGTGTCTACCCATACCTATGAATTACTATCCAGCACACGGACACCCTCTGTTCAAAGAATGAATTTGGGTTTATCATTTCAGGTTTCTGTTTTCTTTTGCACCATAACTTAGAAAGAGATTTATCCATATTCGGTAATATCTCAAGACTTAACTTTTTTTTAAACACTATGGAACTGCCTAGCATTCTATACTTCAGCAGAGAAAGCAAAGAACAGCACTTTTTAAATCTACATTAAAAGCCAATCCTAGTCGTATCACTTCTGTTACACCCCCCCATCATAACTTATACTACAGACATATGCAGCGACTATGACAATTATAAACTGAGTAACACTGCTGTTATGGCATAAAAATACTTTAAAAATAAAGAGCTTGTTTATTTGGTGGTGTAAGCATATGAAGCAAAATACAGCAAATGAGTAGTTTAGATGCCCTTCTATACCACTGTTGCATGTTGCAATATTAAAAATAGAAGGGAATCTCCCACCCAGGGCAGCCTGATGCTCAGCCAGTATGCAAAACCCAGAAGATAATGCATGCTTCATAAGTCACATCTGTGCTCCCCGCACTGAACGTAGGGCATAAAAAAGGATGTACAGACACAACGACCTATAACTTCTTTGCCGCCATTTCAAATGCCATTATTGCCACTTGGTATGAACGCCTTGTTGCTGTACTGAATATTTAGCACATCACAAGTGCCCCATTGGAGTTGTTTTTTTTTTTCTTCACTTTTCTTGGTCTATATTTTGCTACCTAGAGTTCATCTCATCCAAGGAGGAAAAATTTCAGTGTGGAAGGCAGATTCACCATAAGGATCATCACAAACTGTCTCTTTTTTTGTTTGGGTGCTTCCCATGGCCATACCTTTTGTAGTATCTGTAAGGCGTTTGTGCCTAAGACACTCAGAAGCAGCCCATCTTCCCTGGCCATTTATCTTGAAAACCAAAGGCTTAAACAAATAGCCAAGGGTAACATGTCAAAATCCTTTAACCCTGACACACTCTCACTGGGTAAAACGAAGGCTAAGAAGTCTCAGCAGAATTCTTTAGCTGTCCAGTCTCCATCAGACATCCCTCTAGAAGCAGGTAATAGCTCTGTAGGTCATTCAGCATCTACACCAGATTCCTCTGCCATGACCCTGTCAGAGGCAGGCATGGATCTGTTTTTTTTGCATGTCCTCAGTCTTTGCAAGCATCTGCTCTAGACTTCAAGGAGGAACAGTGTTGATTATCTTGGAAGGTCCAAGAGGGATTCCGCAGATGCTGGTCAGGGAGGAAGTTCCAGGTTCCCTTACTGACTCTCACCAAGGGTCAGAACCCCCAGTATTTGTTAAGGCAGATGTCTATTCTAAGAAAAGACAAACACTGAAGCATGTTTGATCCATCTTAAGGATCCTCAAAGCGATTGGCAAGAGTTTACTTAGGGTTTGTTTTCTATCTTAATGGCCCTAAAGCCTCCTCAAGGGGTTTTGGTACCTACTCTTCCTTGGGCCTCTACTCCTCCTAAATGGCTTAGGGAAAAAGATTCCTGAGATGAGGACTTAGTGTCTGATGAGCAGTCTTTGACTTGTTCTTCACAGACACCTTACCTTTGGCTTATGGTTCTGATGATGAACAGTCTGTTAGCCCAGAGTCTTCTTTCAAGGAATTGTCCTTTGGAGACACAATTGCTTGGATGATGGAATACTTTAAAGGGGATTCTTCTCAAGTGTCTGATATTTAGAGGAGATATTATGAGTTGCTTCAGGTGGATAATCCTAAATCATTGGAAGCTCTTCCTGTGTTGGCTGACCTTTTAGAGACTTTCACTGCTGCTTCCAAGTCTCCTGATTCTCAGCCTCCTGCTCCTAAGAAACCTGATAGGTTCTATAAAGTTCTTGATGATTGCCAATTTTAATTTAAGTGTCCTTCTGCTGATGCTGTTGTGGTGTCAATGTCTTCTGACAAACCTTTGCCTTCTGAAAGGATAGTAGGGCAATGGAGAGGATTGGGTAAGAAAGTTTACACTGCTTCTACGATGGCCTTTAGGGCTATTAATTACCAGACCCACGAGACCAGGTATGCACTGGCCTTGATTGTTCAGGCTTGTCAGGTTATCTCTGACCTCTCATATTCTGAAGGTAAATCCTCTGCCTCATCTTTTTTACGCTCTGCTTCTCAAGTGGCTTGCACTCTATTATGTGTAGCTATGATGCTACTGATGCTTCTTTTAGGGATGCGGCTTTTGGGTCTGTTATGAGGCGGCATTCTTGGCTTCATTATCAATCTCTGCTGGAGGACATTAAGGCCAAGTTATTGGATGCTAAACATATTTTGGGACAGCTGCTGAGGTGTTTAAGCCTCTTCAAGAGAAAGGCAAAGCCGTGCAGGACCTTAAACATATTTTTGTCTCTCCTACCTCTAAGTTCCAAAGGAATTGTCCTTCTAGATCTGCTTGTGTTCATAGGCAACCCTACTAGGCCTCCAAGGGCAGGAAGAGTGGAAGGCAGGCCCCCCTCTGCTAAGACTATTCAGATTTATTTGGCCCAGAAGCCTCCTTTATCTGATAAGACTATTTCTCTGAAAATTTGTCCCCCTTTTTTTACACCAGGTTCCTTTGTCCCTTCAGCTCAGTTTTTATTGTTTGTGATTATGTTTTCTGCACTGCCTATTTACAGTACTTGAACAATTTATAGCATAGGCTAGATTTAAGACTTGCTGAATCTAGATTGTTTGGCATTTTCTGAGCACTAAAAGCCAGCCATCTTACATTAACAGGGTTCTCCTGCACCCCTGTGGCAGAAGAGTGCAGTCAAGGACCCATATGAGTTGGGGATTGTTGGAACAAGGCTCAGTTTTGGGCTTTCCTATTCGTTGGATTGCTTGAAAACTTTTACTTAGCTGATATTTAAACACAGCATTTGCTGAGGTTTGTGCTCGGTTTACCAGAGCTACTCAGAGTTTGGTATCCTTAGCCACAGATATGAGGTCTATCTGAATGAAATCCAAGGCATCCTGTGAATTCTACCAAAAAAATAAGTATTTTTATAACCTTTGTTGCACTTTTAAACTATCTGCATCTGCTTTGCTGCCTACTTTGAAATGTTCTTATTGTTGGTGACTGTGTTTTCTGCACTCCTATTTACAGCACTTGAATAATTTAATTTACTGTATAGGCAAGATTCAGACTTGCTGAATCTAGACTGTCATTTTCTGAGCACTGAAGCTAACCATCTTGCATTAAGAGGCCCCTTTTGCACCCTTGTGGCAGAAGAGTGCAGTCAAGGACCCATCTAAATTGGAGTGCATTGGAACAAGGTTCAGTCTTGGGCTTTCCTACTGGTTGGAGTGTTTGAAAACTGTTTTACTTAGCTGATATTTAAACACAATGTTTGTGCATAGCTGCACACCGAGGGTTAGCATTGCTGTGTGCAGATGCAAATGCTAAAAATCTAATTTTCCCTCGATAACTGCTAGGGAACCCTTCTAAGCTTCCCTGCTTCTCCGCGTGCAGCACAGTTGTGCACTGTTGCTCAGAGAGCAATCCAGCTGTGCTTTTTGAAGTGCCAGCACAGGTTTCTACCCCAAAACCTCCCACAGATTAGCTGACTTTTCTAGTTGTACAGCAGAACCTAGTCCATCTAGCCCACCCTCCACTGCTTACTACAGAATACACCTGGCATAATGGAAGGTCAGTTTCCCACCATTTCTCCTGAGGCAATGTAGCAATTGCCTCATGTATACAGACAACCCACTACTCGTAAAACGTGCTAATACAATATGTAAGAGATGCATCTATACTATTAATCTGGAATCAATGCTCTCTTTATCACATAACATACCAAATACCAAGCAGGTTGTCGGCACCCATTCTCCAACTCCCACATACACCAAGCACACAACACGCGGAGGCAACTCAGTAGAAATATACCAAAAGAGCAAAGACCTCCCAAGTGCAGACATGGTCCTAACGGCACCCACTACACAACACATGCATCAGTGTCTCACCCAATAAGTCCCTAAGGCAGAACAAATCTAAACCAAATGTTTTGGTCATAGGCTAGACAAGGAGAAAGTCATGGTCAGCTGCCTGTCTGGAGCCAGGATCCACCAAATCACACATGCATTCAAGTCTCTCAACAAGTACTGCTATGACTTTGTCATAGTCCATGTTGGAGTGAATGACTTGAGACGCACCTCACTGGACTATTTGAAGAGAGACATGATGGAGCTTTCAGACTGTGCCCTAGACAAGTCCTAGCCTTAAGCAGCATTCTTCCCTCACCCAGGATGATGCCACAGTACAAACAAAAAAAGTACTGACTTCAACAGTTGGCTTATCTTCTGGTGTCAATCCAGGGGAATCCAGTATCCGACAGCCTGGGATGATATGGTTGACAGACCATGCTGCTTTGCCAGAGATCGTCTTCACCTGTCACCTCTAAGCTTTAGGTTGCTGGCAAAGGTACTTGCCTCCCCCATAGTGCCTCTTTTTTTAAGCAATGTCATAAGAACAAAATTTCCAACATAAAAATATCCTCCAGAAACGAATTCAGGGTTATGCAGCTTAATGCTAGGAGTCTAAATCAGAAACTGCACTCACTTGAAGCACTTCTCAACCTGGAAGATGCTGATGTCTACGCAGTCACAGATATGATTCAAGGCCCTCAGAGTGTGCTCCGGCCATGCAGGGCTATAATGCCTTCCACACAACAGAATATGAAAAAAACAAGGGAGAAGGACTAACCATCTTGACAAATAAACCTCCAAACTGGTTAAACAGTACAACTCCCTACAGTTACACAAAGTCCAACTAACTGTAGTAAAGTCCCCTTTCTCCATGTCACGGTTACCTACAGGTCCTCCACCATGAGCTACGAAAACACAGCTTACCTGGACCCATTTGAGTCACTGTCAGTACAGCCAAATACTCCGGTCATGGGTGACTATCTTTCCATCAACTGGGTAACATATATGAGCACAAACACGCTTCCCCAAAGGTTCTTGGACTTTAACACAACACAAATGCTCTGGAACAGATAGTCAGCACCCCCACAAGGGGCTCTAACATCCATGACATAGTGCTCATCAACATGGGGGATTAGTGCACCACCCCATGTGTGGGGCCCTCCCTGGTAAAGTCCGTTTATAAATCAGTGTCATTTGAAGTAACGATCGTACCTGACCCACCCTCAGGAGTAAAAAGGTTAAAACATTTCTTTAAAGCAAACTATAGCCTACTGAGCAATGGCATCAACAGTTTCAGACCCCCTCCCAGCACTGACAGCAATGACCCCTATACTGAGATGTACACAAATATGCTGTACAAACACCTACATAAATGTATTGACTCAGCCGTACCGGAACAGATCAAATCAAGATCCTCACGAAAAAAATAAGCCACCTTGATGGACATTCCAGCATATAGGTTATACAATAAGAAAAAGAAACTGCTGTCAAAAAAATAAGAGGGAACGGTCCCAGCAAAGGAAGAGACCCCTCCAAAGCATAAACAAGCAGATTACTCATCTCGTAAAGTCCTCTAAAGCTAATTATTAAACTAAATTAGCATCCCTAGCTAAGGAAAACTCACAAAGCATTCTTTAGCTACGTCCAAAATCTAAAAGGGAAGGCCCAGCTTTGTGCCGAACTAGCTGTGTACGGTAACACGTATACTGAACCTGAGGACACCACCAACCTTCTAGTGGACAGATTTAGTGAAAACTTCACCCCCCTCTCCTCACCAATCATACCCCATAACATACCTGTCACCAGTCCTCTGCCTAGTAGCGCCAGTAAGAAGGTCATAGCCACACTCTCCAAGGCCAAAAACACAGCCTCTATGGAACCAGATAATATTCCAGGCTGCTTATTTATTGGTCTAAAACAGGCGTTAGCACAACCAATGAGAATGCTCTTCATTCTCAGTCAAAGCACTGTCATTGTCCCAACTGAGTGGAAAACAGCAACCAAAATCCCCTTACACAAAGGGGATCCCCTCAACTGAACCCAGGAACTACAGACCTATAAGCCTAACCAGCCTTATCTGCAAGGCCATGGAGAGAATCATCATGGATCTTAACAAAGATATAGATGACCATCAAACTCTTGATCTGACCCAGTCTGGATTCATTAAGAGCAGATCTTGCCTGCTAAACCTGGTGGACTTCTTTGAAATTGTCAAAGCCCTGGATGAAGGCAAAACAGTTCACACTGCCTATCACGACCTAGCCAAGGCCTCTGACGCAATCCCTCTCTCAGGCATCATTGAGAAATTCACCAAGCTGGTGACTAACCTTTACATCACTAGATGGGTTGCCAGCTGGATCACAACAGAACACAGAGTCAAAATTGGGGATGCCAACTCTACCAGAAGACCTGTTACCAGTGGTGTTCCACAGGGACCTGTGCTAGGCCCGCTACTGCTCATCTATTTTTCAGAAGTCCAAGCGAAAATAGATGGCCTTGTGGCTTACCAAGTTTGCTGATGACTGCAAACTGGGTGCAATCATCGAATCCCCAAAAGATATCAATATACTACAAAATGGGTTTACACAAACAAAAGATTGGTCTCAAAGCTACGGACTTAAACTAAATGCAAACAAATGCATTATCATCCCCTTATGCAAAGGAGAAACCCCTGTTAATTTACATTAATAATACCCCCCTAAGTTCAAACCCAGTGGTGAGAGATTTAGGAACGCAAATTGACACCAGCCTTAATTTTGATCATCAGGTGTCGACAGTAGCAGGGAAGGCCTTCTATGTTGCACACCTCATAAGCAAGGGTATTGCATCCAAAGTTAACTAAAGAGTTATAATTCCCTTGTACTCAGTTCTCATCAGACCAATAATAGAGTACAATGCTCTCTACTGTATGTACTTCACCAGACATATGCAGCAAATGGAGAGACCTCAGAGGTTTCTCACCAAGAAAATTCAGGGGCTACAGCACATGACCTCCATAGACAGACTGACGACCCTATCACTTTACTCAGTATCATATAGACTACTCAGAGGAGACTTATGCCTACCCTACAGAGCAGTCTCAGACATTGCCTTGATGAAGCTGCTGCACATCCGCAAATCCAATGGGAATAGATTCACTCGCTCTAAGGATCTTAACCTAGCCTGTGAAATTAGCAGGACATGCTGGAGAGAGAGAGAGAGAGATGCGTCTTCCAGAGGTTGCAACTCCTCTGCTACAAACTCCCAATTCATGCAAAACAGAGCTCCTCAATTGACCCTATTTATGCATAACCTGAACAATATGATGGGAAACCATAAATTTGCATCAGGGCATTCACCTATGGCCCTCTTAGGGCAGCCGGTGTTGATCTTAGATTTGCTCGCAAACTATATATCTTGGCCCATAACGGAACAAGGGTATAACAATGGCTACATTTGTAGAGGCCTTAAGACCAACAGCCTAGTATCCTCCTATGATCCCCCTTTCTCTTCCAAACTGGTGTTTCACACTTCAGACTCTTGGGTTCTTTCTATCATCTGTCTGGGTTACTTCATACTATTGAATCCTCTCCCTCCTTTTTCAGGGATTTCTCAACCTCCTCTAGAGCAACTTCCTAACTTTTTGGTGGTTCTAGAGTCCCTGGTGAACCAAAGAACCATTCAACCTATCCCCCCCTTCCCAAGCGATAAAGAGTTTTTAATTCCAGGAGGTTCCTGGTTCCTAAAAATGTGGCCACTTGGAGACCTATTTTGGATCTCTCCAGCTCAACACTTTTCCCAAGGTCCCTTCTTTTCAGATAATTACTCCTCCAACTCTGTTTCCTCTTATTACCCCAAGCTTTTCTGGTGTCCCTGGATCTAAACGATGCTTACCTTCATATCCTTACTCACCCCTCTGTTCAGAACGTTGTTAGATTTCTCTGTATCCTCCTCTCATTTTCAGTTCTCTGCATATGCCCTTTGGCCTCTCTACTGCCCCAAGGGTATTCAAAAAAAATGCCTAGCTCCTGTGATGGCTTTCTGCAGACTCCAAGGCATTCAGATGTTTCCTTCTCTAGACGACTTGTTGCTTCAGGTGTCTTCTCCCAGTTGAGTGCTACAGGATCTGAAGTTCACCATCTCTCTTCTTCAAAGTCTGGGGTTTACTATCAACTTCCAAAAGTCTGTCCTGACTCCCTCTCAGGATCATGTGTAAATGGGATGAAGGATTCAGACAATGCCAATGCTGACCTCTCTTCCACCTCCAGAAATATGGTCATTGATGTCCTGCTTTCAGTGTCTTTTTCCTCTGACTGCCATGCCACACTGAGTTTCTTCGGGCACTGGGATTCATGGTTTGTTCTATTCCAATGCTTCATCTTGCCAGGTTACATATGTAGATGCTTCAATGGCACCTCAAGTCAGTTTGACTACAGCACTGTCACTCTGGATTTCAGTGTACCTCTCCTTCCCTGTTTAAAGAAGGAGTTTAAGTGGTGGATTCAACAGTTCACTTTCTACCCACGCCGGCCTTTTCAACCTCCAGGCCCTTCTCAAGAGCTGTTCACCGATGCCTCAGACATGGGGTAGGGGGCTTCTCTTGGTCACCTGAAAGTTCAGGGTCTCTGGCCTCCCATCAGATGTCAGACTATGTCAATACCGAAGAGATGAGAACTCAGAATCTGCCCCTTCAGGCTTTTCATCCCATGTTCTCTCAAGCCCACTTGAAGGCGTACACAGACAATACTACAGTGATGTGGTATGTTCAACAAGCAGGGAGCAACACAATCTCATTTCCTCTGCAGGATGGCTCTTCAGGCTTGGGAAGTAACTCAGTTATCAGTTAACTCTTCACGCAAAATACATTCCTTCAGAACACAATCTAGTGGCAGACTCTGAGCAGATCCAAATCACAAACTCATGAATGGATGCATCAGAGACATGTTTCTGGACATTGTCCATCGTTGGAGTGTTACTCAGATCTTTTTGCTTCCCCTCTCAACAGACAGCTTCCTCTCTTCTGTTCCAGAGTACCATGCCATCTGGCGTGGCAGACTGACACCCTTTCTTCTCCATTTGAAGTGGATGTTTCTTTATGCTTTCCCTTCTCTTCCTTTATTTCCAAGAGTCCTGCAGAACATTCAGCTGAACTCCCAAAAATCTTGCTAGTGATTCCCCTTTGGCCGAGACAGCACTGGTTCCCCCTCTTAAGACATCTAGCCAGGGGCAATCACAAGTTTCGTCACTGGCTGGATCTCCACACAGAGGACAAGGGGTCTCTCACCCATCCTCAGTTGTCCACTCTGTAAATGACACTGCGGGTGATAGGGTTTGGAACCCTTTCAGGCACCCCTTTTCTGAGGATGTGCTCAGGATTTTACAGGAGGCAAGGAAACAATCAGAAAAACCTATACATCCAAATGGGAAAAAAATTTGGTCTGCTGCCATGCTCTTAACTAGGATCCTTTCTCAGTGGGGGTTCCTCTGGTCCTCTTTTATTTGGTGTGAGTTGCTCCATTCTGGCCCAGCCTATTCTTCTGTGAAGGCCCATTTGTCAGTCATTTCTGCTAGTCTGCCCTTGAATCCTCTTTTGACTTCTCATTTCTTACAGGCATCCTGCATATTACGCCTCCAAGAAAACCTATTCCTCCTCCTTGGGACCTTAATCTGTTTTTGAAAAACTGACTCAGACTCCTTTTAGCCTGGAGATTCTGCTTCTTTGCAACACTAACTGGAAGACAGTTTTGTTGCTGGCTCTTACATATGCTCAGAGGGTTTCTGAGCTCCACGCCCTTATGGCTATTCCTCTTTTTTTGCTTTTTCACAGATACAGGGTGTCCTGTCATACTAATCCTTTTATCATCAAGGTAGTAAATGATATGTCCTTGAATCAGTTGGTACAACTCCCTTCCATTTTCTCTTTTCAGTTTGCTAGTGAGAGGCTCCTGCATACCTTGGATTTGCACAGACAGTGCAGGTACAATTTGGATAAAACAGACTATAAAGCAAGTGTGATCAGGTTTTTGTTTCGTTTCAACCCAGGACATTGGGTTACACTGCTTCTAGGCAACCATCTCCTCATTGATATTTAAGGCCATTTCCTTTTGTTATTCTTTTCATATAAAATCTGTTTGCTTTTGTTAGAGTTCATTCACCTAGGGCTGTTGCCTCTTCTGGTGCCTTCTTCAACGGGTTGGACACCAGTTCCATCCTTGAAGCTGCTACTTGGTCTTCCATCCATCCCTTTACTAAGCACTACAAGTTGGATATGGCTTCTACAGCCAGAACAGGTTTTGCTGAAACCATTTTATGTGTTTGCTGAGGGATTTTCTCAGTCTTTGATCTCCCATTCTGTTTCTTGAGCTTTTTTTTCCTCTCTTCTATTTTGAATACTGCAACAGTGCTAAAAAAGGACAAAGTATAGTTGTGTAAAATTTACCATGACAGTAGATGCCCTTCTCTTCACTGCTGAAGTATTCGCTCCCCCCTCCCTCCAGCCCCATCTTATTTGTTCTGTATTTTTTGTAGTTGTGGCCAGTTTGGAGTTGAAGTTTGCTTTGGAGGATTTCACTAGTGCTCTTATTTGCTTGTTCAGGCTAAGGAGAGATTGCTTGCAATTAGGCACCTGCTCCTTCTTGGTCCTGGACAGCAATTTTTTTTCCATTTATTATAGAGTTTATTTACTGCAAATGACCACCTTCCTTGAGGAGAAGGATTTTGTCCTGTTGGGTATTCCTGATTTCATGTAGCTATACAAATGCTCATATAGTACTTTGGCGTAGGTTTGGACATTTGTGCCAGTTCATATGGAGGGGGAGGGGGCTGTGAAGGTGTTTATACCTTCCCTCAGGAGATTGCAATCAGCTCTGGAGAAGTTTTTTGTTTGACCCTTGCTGGGGGTGGTTGGATCTTACAAGGGAGGATGACACTGTAGGGATGCTGCAGTGGTTACTCATATTGATTAATACCAACTCCAAGATATTTCAATCTCTTGTGGGAGTGTCAACCAATTAGTCCAAGGCATTTGCATTGAAGAAAAAAAGGAATCTCTGCGCTTGTGTGTTTTTGCATTAGTTCTTCCAATCTATGGTTGGATAGTTCAAGTCGCCAAGGATCAGGGTAAAGGGCTGAATCCTGATAGATTCGAAGGGGTCCAGATAGGTGGAGTGGGCATTTTGAGTAAACGTTGGGGGCTTGCAGCTAGCTAGGATTTGAATTGGAGTCTGGTCAATGATTAACTGCACCTGGAGTGTCTCATGTGCGTCATACTGTTTGAGCAGTCTGCAGGTCTGTATGTTTTTTATATATATTGCAACTCCACCTCCGTTTGCTTTGCTGCCCACAGTCTGGGGTCTGAATGTAGGACAGGATGACAGTAAGCTGGTATGGCTGGGGTGCTCTCTGCAGCTTTGAACCAGGTTTCTGTGACTGCACAAAAGTCAGCATCTTCCAGGGTTAAGAATGCTTGCAATGAGTGGAGTTTCATGTTTAGACTCCTAGTGTTTAGCTCATGACCTTTAATTTGCATTTTGATGAAATTTTCATGTTGGGTAGTTTTGACCTCATGGCATTGCTTAAAAAAGGCACTATGGGGGAGGCAAGAGCCTTTGCCAGAAACCTGAAGCCCAGGGGAGACAGATGCAGGCCATCTCCAACAAAGCATCGTGGTTTGTCAATCGTGTCTTCCCAGGCTGTCAGATACTGGATCCCCTTGAAATGCAGCCAGAAACTAAGCCACCTGTCAGTTAATGTCAATCATTTTCTGTTTCTAATGAGGCCATCATTCTGGCTGACTGCAGAATGCTGCTTAAGGCTAGGAACATACCTACCTGGAACACATTCAGCAAGCGCCATCATGTCTCTCTTCATATAGTCCAAGTAGGTAGGTCTTAAGTTATTCACGCCAACATGGACTATGACAGTCATTAATACTACCTGTTGTTGAGAGACTTGAGTGCGTGGGTGATATGGTGGATTCTGACACCTGACAAACTAACAGTGACTTTCTCCATATCCAGCCTGGAGACAGGCGCAACTGTGAGTCTCACAATGGACTCTCCTATGACTAACATGTTGGGTTTAGGTCTTAGTGACTGTCAGACACAGGTGTGTGGATTATGTGTGGTGTGGTGGGCAGTGGAGTTCACATGTGTTTTTTGCCTCCGAGGTCTCTTTTGTTTGGGTACATTTTTGTTGAAGACCTCTGCATTTGTCGGTGTGTGTTGTGTAGGTGTGGGTAGTGTTTGAGGTGTGGTGTTTGTGTAGACCACCTTCTCATTGCCAAATATACTGGCTTTATAGTCTGTTTTATCCAAATTGTACCTGCACTGTCTGTGCACATCCAAGGTATGCAGGACCCTCTCATTAGCAAACTGAGAAGGGAAAATGGAAGGGAGTTGTACCAACTGATTCAAGGACATGTCATTTACTACCTTGGGGATAAAAGGATTAGTATGACAGGACAGCCTGTATCTGTAGAAAACCAAAAAAGGAGGAATAGCCATAAGGGCGTGGAGCTCAGAAACCCTCCGAGCATAAGTAAGAGCCAGCAACAAAACAGCCTTCCAATTACAGTGTTGCAAAGAAGCAGAATCTACAGGCTTAAAAGGAGTCTGAGTCAGGGAGACAGCACCGATTCTAGGTTCTTAATGTAACTGCATCTCTCACAAATTGTGTTCCCAGGTGGTGGTAATAGAGGGTTGTCTGTGTACATGAGGCTGTTGCTACACCGTCTCAGGATGCCCATATTAACTAGTCTGGCAGGAAAAAACATAGGAAATTGTCCATCCATATTTATCAGAATATGAGGGAGAGAGGCCAAAGAGAGTTAAGAGGGTAAAGGGTGGAAGGTCTAAGAGTAGTATTACTAGGTGATCACACAAGTGCTACTAAGGGAAAATTTGTAGCTGGACTACCTCACAAAGGGTTAAAAACAGTGCAGCTGTGGTGCGTGACATGTAAACAAGCCCCAAACAACTCAAATGTGGGGTTTAAATACCACAAAAAAATCAAAGATTCCAGTAACACAGCTACATTATCATCTAATGAGGCAGCTACTGGGTGGTACAGGAAGCTCTGCTCAACAACTTACACTCTATTATGTAACAGGAGTCAAATATATGTACAAATAATAAAAACAAACTGCTTTCATTCACACAAATCCAAACATGAATACTGCACGCTGAGTCCTCCTCTACATATATGTGCGACATGAAACCAAGCATTCATACCTTTCTCCAAATGTACACACACACACACACACACACACAAACACACTTGTTTACCTGGGTGTGGATTTCTTCATTAATGGAACGTTTCACTTCATGCTTTTTTTTGACAGCCAGTAAGTCCACCAGAGGTCGAATGGTCATACCCTGAGATATAAATGTTAATGTTAGAAGGAATTCAGAAATGACAAAAATATTCACAAATGATCAGGGAGTCTGGCGAGTCCAGCCTCAGTAACTAAAATACAAACCATGATGAATTTAAACATGAGAGAGAGGAAAGCAGAAATCAAACGTCTACAATGCATTTTCAGATTTGGAGGAGCAGGAGGCAAACTATGTTGGCCTTCCCATCACCTGAGTGGAGCTTTGGTGCAATCAATAAAATCTTTACTGTATCATCAATGACAGTAGTACACTGTCCCACCAACAGGGTTTGCTGTATACATAACTATACAAAAGGGTCTCGACAGCAGATCTTCTTCTTCTTCTTTCAGTTTTTGCTAGTTAGGGGTCACCACAGCGGATCACCTATCCGCTCATGATTGGAAGTGAGTTTTACGGTGTCGAGTTGCCAACCTTCCACAGAAAGCACACACGTGCATACACTTATGCCTAGGGCCAATTTAGAGTACCCAATCCACCTACAGCATGTCTTTGGGATGTGGGAAGAAACAGGAGCACACGGAGGAAACCCACGCGACCACAGGGAGGACATGCAGACTCCGCACAGAAGGCACCCCAGCTGAGAATCAAACCAGAGAACCTCTTGCTGTGAGGCGGCAATGCTACCCGCTGCACCACCGCAGCTGCCCATACAAGCATAAAAATATTGCACACTGAGTGAAATAAACAACACGTGCATGTAAATGAACATAAACAACATTCCAACCTCTCCAAACAATAACGAACATTAATGGTGGCAAGGGATAAAAAAATATTGTAAGTACTCACCATAACTCTGCACCTGCGTTGTCTTTTTTCATCCCTCATCAACTGATGGGTCTCGGATCAGTCCCTGGCCACTTGACAGACTTCAGGCTCCGCAGCTCAAGCTCTTCCTCTTGCTCATAAGTCCCCATTTACTCCCGAGATACCTCAGATCGAGTTTGCCTTCTATTTAATCACAATGGAAAATGGAAAAAATCCCAATAGTAGTCTCTAAGTTAAAAAAACAGAGAAGGTGGAAAAGTGGGAAACGGGAAAAATCAGAGGAGAACTCTGGACCACACAGAGCAGAAACTAATCAAAAATATACCTCAGGTCAAAATAGGATTCAGACAAAATAAAAGGGGGGGGGGGAATGGGGGGCGGGAAGCCATGGAAGGATGAAAACAGACACAGATGCAGAGTTATGCAGAGTAGCTACCTATAATATTTGATGCTCTCTGTTTTGTTATTCCCGAGCTAGAGAAATTTTGGGTGATCCTTGAGGAACAATATTCTGGAGTACTGCTGAGCCAAAAGCTGCCCTATTTTTTCATAATATATCCAATTTGTTATGCGCTATAAAGGTTTGAGCATTGGACCATGTAGCAGCTGCACAAATGTCATCAATACATGCTTTAGAGCAAAAAGTGGATGATGTGACAAAAGACTTGGAGTGTGCTTTAGGATTTCTGGGTAATGACAGGCCTTTGTTCCTACAAATAAAGGTAATGCAATCAGCCATCTGGCTAGAGTCACTTTTGTCACTGCTGTGCCTAACGTGGCTTAGGAAAAGGATACAAAAATATGTACTGATTTCCTTAGGGATTTAGTTCTGTGAATGTGAAATCTGGGCTGTGTATGAGCATCCAATAAATGGAGCATGTATTCTTCCTTGCTGGAAAATTTAGAAAGAAGACTGGGTAGGTTAACTGACTGGCTGAGTTTCGTTTCTGACACCATTTCAGGTAGAAAGGAGGAATTAGTCCAAAGCATACCTCTCAACCATACCAAATTACTAGTTTTTTACCAAGTTTTGGGGTGCAAATAATGGGGTGCCATGATTCCAGAGTGGCACCCCTAATTTCTGAATTCCCGGCTCTTATTTTAAAAATTTATTTCCTGGATTTTTTTGAGCTTTCGTCATCACGTGTGTGATGACGTCAGCTCCGTGAAACGGCCTGCCAGCCTGTCGGAATTGAGCTTCAGCTCAATGTGCATACATTTCCGGCTGTGGCAAGGTTCCCTTGCAGGAATACAGAAGAAGCCGAGAAGCTGCGGTTTCATTTGAATTGCTGTAGGGTCATTTTTGCTGCTGGAAGAACAGAAGAAACCGAGAAGCCGCAGTTTCATTTAAATTTCTGTAGGGCCGTTTTTGCTGCTGGAAGAAGCCGTTTTCACTAGAGATGAGATGTGAAGGCTGTTTTTGATGTTGGAAGATATGCTGCAGGGCCGCCACTATGGAAGAGATACTCTACGTCATCATGACAAAGTAGGAACTGGAAGGGGTGTGTGAGTGGTCCTAAATACTCTGAACAGTTACTTATTTTAGTAGAATGCCTGTTGCTACATTACTTTCCTTAAAAACAAGAAAAAGTTGTGATCTGAGCTGGTTTACTTTAAATGTTGTAAAAGGCCCTGAAAATACTGTCCATTCCTTAACAGCTGTTACTGCTAGCCAAGCAGCTGTAACTGAAAGCATGCTTATGAATGCAGCTACATGAACCTTTTAACTACTTGGACTGTAGAATCTGTTTATTGACACTGTTATTAGTAAACTTGCTAAATGTTTTATTGAAGTAGAAGGGAAAGAGATGCGAAGATTATCAGCCTTAGGGAGCATTCCTACATTAGTTAGATTACAGGATGTTTGTAAGCATAAAATTAGTTAACAAAAATTGACAGTCTGTGTACATGGAGAGAAAATGGAGTACCTTGCACCATAGGTATAAATGAACTCTTTTAAGCAGTGTTATGCCCATTAGCTCTAGTGCTATATTAACAAAAGATGTGATAATTAACCAAGATTTACCCCAATTCAAATAACTGTGAAAGGCATGGGAAGAAAAGTTCAACTGGACATATTGTAAGAAATACATAGCCCCAGTAAATAAAAGCATTTATGACTAGAAAGCACAAAAGGAATTAGAAGTTATGTACTTACCATAACGTTCCATCTGAGTAGGTGTATTCATTTGTCTGCAACCTGTGGGTATGGATCCGATATCGGATCCGAACCGGCATGGTTTATCCAGCTATGGATCTGAGCTCCTAGCTCCTCCCCTCACCCATAATGCCCTGCTCTCCCTACATGACCTCAGATCGAGTTTGCCCTGTATCAAATACCCTTATAAAGGGTAACACACTCTATGCAGGAAACTGACAAGGCCAGGGGGATAGGAGGGCGGGATGGTTGCAGACAAATGAATACACCTACTCAGATGGAACATAACTTCTAAATCTGAAGTAGGAGATTCATTTGTCAGCAACCTGTGGGACAGAGTCCCCAGCTACCTGAATCTTGGGAGGCCGTCATGGAAGGATATTCCGGAGCACCGCGGAGCCAAAGGATGCTCTACCTCTAGACGTGATATCCAGCTTGTAATGAGAAATAAAGGTATGAGATGAAGCCCAAGTGGCTGCTGAACAAATGTCATCCAGAGGTATCCTAGCCTTA
The DNA here is from genome assembly GCF_019279795.1 of Protopterus annectens. Classification (NCBI taxonomy): domain Eukaryota; kingdom Metazoa; phylum Chordata; order Ceratodontiformes; family Protopteridae; genus Protopterus; species Protopterus annectens. The sequence continues at coordinate 1,747,992,018 of NC_056726.1, read as the reverse complement.
AAGGCTGCTGAGGTAGAAATGGACCGGGTTGAATGAGCATGAACTACATCCGGTGCGGGCCTCCCAGAAGCTTGGTAAGCTAATAAAAAACACTGGGAAATCCATCGTAACAAGGAGACTTTTGAAATTGGTTTACCCAGATTAAATTTGGCAAAGGAAACGAACAACTGATCGGATTGCCTGTGACCAGCTGTCCTGTTAAGATAAAAACAAAGCTGTCTGTTAACATCCAATGAATGCAGCTTGTATTCGCCTTTGTTCTGATAATCAGGAAAGAAAACGGGGAGGTTGATGGACTGATTAATGTTTGCTTCCGAAGCTACCTTAGGGAGGAAAGAGGGATTGATCCTGAGGTACACCCAGTCCGGATGGAAGATCAAGTAAGGCGGCTTTATGGAAAGGGCTTGAAGTTCCGAAACTCTTTTGGCTGAAGTAATGGCTACCAAAAATGCAGTCTTAAGAGATAAGAATTTTAGATCTACAGTGGCCGCAGGCTCGAAGGGGGGAGCGGTCAAGGCCTGAAGAACCAAAGAAAGATCCCATGGTTTGACTGTGGGTCTAAGCAGAAAGGTGCCTTTTAGGAAGATTTTACATAACTTGGCAGACATAAGAGGTCCAGAGTCATGACCAACATGATAATGAGAGATGGCTGCAAGCTGTACTTTAACCGTGGAACTACTGGCGCCATCATTAAAAAGAGTGGTAAGGAAATCTAGGACCACGGGAAGGAGTACCGTGAAGGGATCTAGACCTTGCCGCTCCGCCCAGATGGAGAATTGCTTCCATTTACTGCGGTAAGTTTTTCTGGTAGAGGGTTTGTGCGCCGCTACCAGGATAGCCTTAACGGGAGATGAAATACCGGGAGTCCTAATTAGGAGTGGAACTGGAGCAGCCAAGCAGTTAGCTTCAGGTTGTCCAGGTTTGGAGATGGTAGGTTCGATGGGTGTGATATCAGATCCGGGATGGGATCTAGAATCCAAGGTGGATTCACTGAGTGAGACCTTAGGTAAGGGAACCAGATCTGCCGAGGCCAGAATGTGGCTATGAGGATCATTCTGCACCCCAACCGAGAGGCTTTCTGAAGAACCTGGAGCATCAGAGGAAGAGGGGTATGCGACAGAAGACCGGGAGGCCAAGCATGCACCAGAGTCCTCGGGAATCCCTGGAGGAGGGATTAGAGCGAAAAACTGTCGCACTTGGTGTTTAAGGGAGAAGCAAAGAGATCGCCCCACCATGCGAAGATACGTTTCGCTACTTGAGCATTGAGAGACCACTGCAGTGCGGGAGAGAATGGTGCGACTGAGTTTGTCCGCAAGGATGTTGGACCGACCGGAATATGCGTTGCGATAAGAAAGCGGTTGGTGGAGCTCGCCCATTCCCACACTCTCATGGCTTCCCGACAAAGGGTAAGACCTGGTTCCCCTGATTTGTCGATGTACCAGACCACTGACATGTTGTCCGATTGAATCGCAATTGTTCCCAGGGGAAGAAAGGCCTGCAGTGCTTGCAACGCCAAGAGCACGGCCCTCATCTCCAGAACACTGATATGCAGGGAGGTCTCTGAGTCGTTCCACGTGCCTTGGACCGTCCGTCCCACAAAGTGCCCCACCCGAGGCGGGATGCGTCCGTGGTCACTGTGGCAAGGGGGGGGGGATGCACAAAAGGGGCGGCCTCCTAGGAGATCCTCTGAATGGAGCCACCACAAAAGAGATCGCTTGCAAGCCTTGCTGACTGCAACGGGATGATGCAGGGGAAGAGAAAGGTAAGACCATTGTACTTGAAGTGTCCACTGAAGTACCCGCATGTTCAAGCGGGAGAAGAGAAATCGCTGCCGCCATGGACCCTAGTGCCCTCAGGACCAATTCCGCTGGAAATGAGCTGGAGTGGAGGATGGCCTGCACCTGGAGACGAAGATTCCGAATTCTGTTGGTTGTGAGGAAGGCTCTTAACTTCCTTGTGTCTAATCTGGCACCTATGAAATTTATCAGCTGAGTAGGGGCCAGGTTGAACTTTGCTACGTTTATTGTGATACCTAGCCAGGGAGCCAGTCGTCCAGGTACGGAAAGACCTGCACCCCTTGAAGCCTCAGGTGGGCCGCAACCACTGATAGTACTTTGGTGAACACCCTGGGGGCAGTGGTGAGACCAAAGGGAAGGACCCTGAACTGGTAGTGACTGGTTCCCAGCCGGAAGCGAAGAAACCTCCTGGACCGTCTGTCCATTAGTATGTGGTAGTACGCATCCTTGAGGTCTATGGAGCACATCCAGTGATTTTCTCCCAGAAGGGGGAGGATAGATTGTAAAGTGACCATCCAGAACTTCTCCTTGGGAACTGCCAGGTTTAATAGGGACAGATCTAAAATGGGTCTTAGGTCCCCCGTCTTTTTTGGCACTAAAAAGAACCTGGAGTAGAACCCTGATCCGATCTGGTCTGGGGGGATGGGCTGGATGGCCCTTTTTCTCAGCAGATAGCCAATTTCTGCTAAAGCAGCCTCCTCCTGATCGGGTGGAACGTCAGGGAGGGATTTTGGTTTCGGGACACGAAGAAAGGGAATTTTGTATCCTCTGGATATGATACGGAGGACCCAGCGGTCTGTTGTTATGGACTCCCATGCCGCTAGGTGCTCCGAAAAACATCCCCCGACTGCCTCCAGAGTGGAGCAGTCGGGCAACCCCTCAGGGTTGCCTCAGAGAAAGGTTCTCTGAACCCGAAATTCCTGGCAGCCCCTCTGCCCCTGGGGCGGCGTCCGCCCTGTCCTCCTCTGCCACGGAAGGACTGGTTGTCCGGAGCAGGTTGGGATTGCTGCGACTTCCGGAACCACATCTTCTTCTGGCCCTTTTGGTTTCTAGAGTAGGACCTCTGGGGCACAGAGAAGCGGACTCCGATGGCAAACAGCGTCTTCCCGTCCTTCTCGCTCTGGACCAAGGTGTCGCGAACCGTTTTGCCAAAGAGGGCAGAACCTTCAAAGGGGGCATTCTCGAAGGACGCCTTGAAGGGCTCCGTGAAATCGCAATAGTGGAGCCAGGCCTGACGTCTCGTGACTAGGCCTACTCCTGCAGCTCTAGCGGCTCCCTCAGTAGCATGGGAAAGCAAGAGGTATTTGAGAGTGGCCATACGGGTGGAGTGCAAAACTTTGTCCTCCTCTGACATGGACTCTGGGGGGGGATGCAGCGTATTCTTTAATATGATCGCGCTGCATCCTAATAACATGTGCCAGATAGTTGAGCGCCCTCACTGAGAAGGTCGCTGAACTAAACATTCGCTTCCCCAAGCGGTCCATCATCAGAGACTCCTTGCTCGGAGGATGGACTGAGGGACTCTCCGTTCCCTCTTGGTGGCTGCTGCCGTCAACATGGCATCTACCGGAGGACCCTTACTCCAGTGGGCACGGTCAGCAGGGGGGCTGAGGATCCTGTCAGGCCTTTTGGGAATTGGCTCCACGGTGTCCGGTTCCTTCCATGCCCTGGTGGTAATGAGGTCCACCAGGGGTCGGACACCCAAGAGGTAGAATGCCTCCAAGAACACGGACTGAAAACTTTGGGGCAGACCACCCACCTCTTATAAGCATTTCCATGATGTCTCCAAAGGAGACATCCTCGGGGTGATCTTGGGAGCCTTCCCTTCCTCCAAGTCCGTGTCTTCAGTTAAAGACTCGGAGGAATCTATGTGCCTCCTTTACATCGTGTTGCAGGTGCCTCCTCGGGCTGTCCGAGGAACCCTGCAGTGTCTAGTTCCACTGGAACTGCTTGGGGCATCGAAACGGGCTGTCCCAGTGGCCGGGTGATGGAAGCCTGACCCAGAGCAGATGGAGTGCGGGGCCGAGCGAAGCAAGTGCCGGGGTCCGGATGCCCTCAACAGAGCCCTCTCCACTACATCAAAAGCTCAACCAAAGGATCCGATAGTCGGCTCCTCGGATCCAAGGAGTGGATATCCGAGGGCCCAGTCGCGCCCGACACGGGCACACTGAGTCCTCGGATCGCCAAGGCTCCGAGGTCAGATCCGACACTCGAGGGCAGGGTCGGATCCGGTAGTCAGTACTGCGAGCCGACCCACCCCGGTGAACCCGGGTAGCGGGTCGGAGAAGGAGCAATGGGCTTGCATCTGCATCTGGGCCTGGATGAACCTTATCATCCGGTCCAGATCGGTGTCTGAAAGACTATAAGTGGACCACCGAAGAGGCTACCGAGGTAGGCCTCGAGTACCGCGATAGCCTCAAGGAGGTCGGGTCTCCTCCTCCTCAGGTCCCAGTGAAAAGGTCGGGACCGGAGCTGAGGAGTAGGAGAACCAGTAGCTAGAGAGGCCGGAGGAGAAGCCCGCGGGCAGAGACGGAGGTCTTGGCACACCGCTTGTGGTGCTTCTCTCCGGTCCTTCTTCCTAGCTTCCCTGTCCTCCAACCCGTAGAGTTTGAGTCCCGGAGGAGGAGTGGGAGCAGGAAGGCATCGCAGGTGTAACTACCAACGGGCGGAGGGGAAAAAGTCCCGCCAAGACCAGCGGGTTGAACCCTGCACAGATTGAACATCCAGAAGTGAGGTGTTCAACCCCAAATTGACGAAACTACATCAGCAGGGGACAGCTTAGGGCTTCTGACATTCTTTTTTTTCTTTTTTTATTTTTTTTTTTTTTTAACAGAAAAAAATTAAAAGCTAACAGGTTAACAAAGTTAACAACTCGGTCGCACTACAGGCCCCAAAGACCACGCACACACAACTGGAGGGAATTATACAAAAATTTTAGAAAATTAACCAAAAACAGTTTAAAAGGATGGGGAATCTAACACTTTCACACAAATATACTACTTAAAGATCGAGAAAAACCCTTATTAAATAACAAAATTCCACTTAGCTGTAGGAGCTCAAAGATCAAGCTGTCACCATGAACGTGGCAAACTAGATCTGAGGTCATGTAGGGAGAGCAGGGCATTATGGGTGAGGGGAGGAGCTCGGATCCATAGCTGGATAAACCATGCCAGTTCGGATCCGATATCAGATCCATACCCACAGGTTGCTGACAAATGAATCTCCTACTTCAGATCTAAGGTTTGGCTCTGTATGGAAGGGTTAGATAAATCTGATACAGAGTCCTTCCTACAGTTTTGTTAAAAGTAATAAAACAAGTCAATATGGAGACTAATAAGGAAAATCGACTAGCTAAGAATACTGTAAATAAAGCAGGTGTAGAAACTGAGGAAGAGCTACATAAACCTTATACAAAATTATTTACTAATTTATTATTTATTAATTGATGTTTGATTACCGGGAAAGTACAACTGGATAGGTGCACATTTTCAGCAGAAACCCAGGGAGAAAAATTCCAAAGTATTACAAAACATGTTAAGAACAATAATTTTACATTCTTTAAATATAAGACAAGAACATCTACAGTTTAAATAATTATACCAAATTAGACATAGTAAGAAAAAAAGAAGTTATGTACTCACCATAACATTCCATCTGAGTAGTTGTACTTCATTTGTCTTCAACCTGTGGGAATACGGATCCGTATCGGATTCAAGACGGCAAAGATTACTGGCATCAGCTCCGAGCTCCATACTTCTCCCCTTACCCATAATACGCCTCCATTGCCTTCCATCCCCAGATCGAGTTTGCTGAACTTATACTTAGAACCAGACATGATTACATACTTGTGACCTATACTGCAGCCCGTAGGCTGAACATGCACCAAGGTCCGGGGGAAGGAGGGAGGGATGGCTGAAGACAAATTAAGTACAATTACTCAGATGGAACGTTATGGTGAGTACACAACTTCTTTATCTGAAGTAGTTTATTTCATTTGGTCTTCAACCTGTATGACAGAGTCCCCCAGCTACTAACCTCCTGGGAGACCCTCATGGAAGGATATTTTGGAGTACCGCGGAGCCAAAGGATGCTCTCCTTCTAGATGTCAGATTCAATTTGTAATGAGAAATAAACGTACGAGATGAGGACCAGGTAGCTGCAGAGCAAATGTCATCCAAAGACTCCCTAGACCAAAAAGCTGCAGACGTAGCCATTGACCTAGTGGAATGAGCTTTAACCTGACCTGGAGGAGACATGCCTTTGTCCTTATAAACCTGCAGGATGCATGAAGAAATCCATCTAGCTATAGTGACCTTGGAAATAGGTTTGCCCAAAAAGGGTCTATAGAATGAAACAAACAATTGATCAGATTTACGAAAATTTTTTGTCCTGTGTAAATAGAATCGTAACGGTCTATGAAAATCCAACGTGTAGTTTGTATTCCATCCTGTTGGTAAAACTGGGAAAGAACACAGGCAAATTTGTAGTCTGATTGATACTGACTGGTGATGCCACCTTAGGAAGAAAAGATAAGTTGGTTTGAAGGGAAACTATCTTTATGAAAAATCATGTACAGGAATTCTATGGACAAGGCCTGTAATTCCAAAACCCTTCTAGCAGAGGTAATACCGACCAGAAAAGCTGTTTTCCATGACAGAAATTTTAGATCTGCAGTTGCAGCAGGCTCGAAAGTCGGGGCAACCAGAGCTTGGAGAACCATAGTAAGGTCTCACAGGTGACAGGATCTCTGACCAGGGGGTGTAGCAAAAAAGTGCCTTTAATAAAGGCTTTACACAGTCTAGAAGATGCCAAGGATGCAGAATTCTTACCCACATGAAAATGAGAAATGGTAGCCAACTGAACTTTGACAGTAGAAGAACTAGCACCATGCTGGAAAGTCAAGAATGGTGGAAATAGGAGCCGTGAAAGTTTCTAAACTCCTCTGAGAGGCCCAGAAAGAAAAATGTTTCCACTTGCTGCAATAAACCTTTCTGGTTGAAGACTTATGAGCAGCCACCAAAATAGACTTAACTGAGGAGGAAAGTCCGGGAGTCCTAGCAATCATGGGAACTGGAGCAGCCAAGCCGCAAGCTTCAGGTTGTCCAGACCCAAATGAGGCATCCCCGGTGGGTGTGAGATCAGATCCAGAATGGGATCTAGGATCCAAGGTGGAGCCAGAAGGTGAAACCAAAGGAAGGGAAACCAAACCTGGTGAGGCCAGAATGGGGCAATGAGGATCACCTTGCTCCCCAGTCGACAAGCTTTCTGCAGAAACCTCGGGATGAGAGGAATTGGCAGATAAGCATACAGAAGACCGGGAGGCCAAGCATGAACTAGAGTGTCGGACGGGGGGTTCAGAGCAGAAAACCTGCTGCACTTCGCATTGGAAGAAGATATGAACAGACTAAAGCAAGGTTGACCCCACTCACTGAAAATCAGTTCCACTACTGATAGATTCAGAGATCACTCGTAAGGCATCAGAATGGTCTGACTTAGTCTGTCCGCTAGAATGTGGGACCGTCCCAGAATGTGCGTTGTGATGAGAAAGCGACCGGTGGAGATCGCCCATTCCCACACTCTAATGGCCTCGTGACAAAGGGAATAAGATCTGGTCCCTCCCTGTTTTTGATATACCAGAGTACTGACATGTTGCCTGATTGAATGGCAATCGTCCCTAGAGGAAGAAAGACATGAAGGGCCTACAACGTTAGAAGGACCGCCCTTCATCTCTAGGACAATGATACGCAAGCTGGTCTCTATGGGGGACCACAGGACTTGGACTGTCCTGCCTGAACAATGCCCTCCCCACCTGAGTTGGGAGGCATCCATGGTCACTGTGGTTTGGGCCGGGGCTGGAACAAAGGGTTGTCCCTCCAAAATGTCCAGAGAGCTCGTCCACCATATGAGGGATGACCAACACACTTGACTTAGGTGGATAGGACAGGTTAGTGGTAAATCCAACAGGGAACACTGAACCGCCAGAGTCCACTGAAGAATCCACATGTGTAGCCAAGCACATGCAAGAAGAGTTATGGTCACCACCATCATGCCTAGGGCCCTCAACACTGATTCCGCTGTCAGGAGGTGAGAACGGCAAATTAGGGAGACATGCATCCTGAGATTTTGAACACACTCTGAGGTCAGGAACACTTTGCACTGGAGTGTCTATCCTGGCATCAATGTAGTCTACCACCTGTACAGGCTCTAGTAGAGATTTGGATGTGTTGACTGTGATACCCAAACTCAGGGCAAGTGTCAGAAAGTAATCCCTGGTTTGGGAAAGTAGACGCCTGGTGGGAGCAGTGAGGAGCCAATCGTACAGGTACGGATAGATCTGAATCCCCTGAAGCCTCAGGTGAGCCGCTACAACCGCTATCACTTTGGTAAACACCCTGGGGTCTGTGGTGAGACCAAAGAGTAGGGCTCGAAATTCATAATGATTGGTCCCTAGCCAGAAGCGGAGGAACCTCCTGGTGCTTCTGTGCATTTTTATGAGATAGTATGCATCCTGGAGATCTAACGAGCACATCCAGTCGCTCTTGCAGGTACGGATGGCATGATGGACTGTAGTGTGACCATCCAGAACATTTCTTTGGCAACTGACAGGTTCTGAGTAGAGAGGTCCAGAATGGACCTTAAGTTCCCCATTTTCTTTGGCACCAAAAAAAGAACCTGGAGTAGAAACCCGATCCAGACTGATCTCAGGGGATGGTTTTGATAACTCATTTTCCTAGTAGCTTGGAAATATCCTGTGCTGCTGCCTCCTTCTACAAGGGTGGAACGTCCGGGAGGTGTTTTGGAGATATGGGGGTACCCACGAAGGGGATAGAATATCTTCTGGATATGATTAGAAGCACCCAGCTGTCCATTATGGTCTCCCATGCTGCTGGGTGCAAGGACAATCCCCCCCGACTGCCTCCAGAGTACAGCAGCCAGGCAACTCCTCAGGGTTGCTGCCCGGGTCTGTCCAAGAATGGTTCTCGAGACCCAAAGTTCTGCGGACCCCCTCGGCCTCTGGGCCAGCGTCCATTCTGTCCCCCTGTGCCTCTAGGGGAAGAAGAGCCCAGAGTGTCCCGGGAATACTGAGACTTCTGGAACAACATCTTCTTTTGCCCTCTCTGGTTCAGGAAAAGGACCTTTGAGGGTTAGAGAAGCAGATCCCGACGGCAGACAGTGTCTTCCAGTCGTTCTCACTCTGGACTAGTGTCTCCTTGGTGGTCTTACCGAAAAGAGTAGCGCCGTCATAAGGGGCATTGGCAAAGGACACCTTAAAGGGTTCAGTAAATTGGCACAACCTGAGCCAGGTCTTACGCCTCATGGACATGCTGGACCCAGCTGCCCTAACAGCGCCTTCCATAGCATGGGAGAGGAGTCACATGGAATTATTTGATACTGCTCTCAGAGTGGCCATTTTCTCGGAGAACGAAGCCTTGTCCTCCTGCGACATGGACATGGGTGGAGACTCCTCCAGCTCCTTCATTATGTTGTGCTTGAGTCTCGTGACATGGGCCAAGTAGGATAGCGCCCTTATCGAAAAGGTAGCTAAAGCATACACCCGCCTCCCTAGGCAGTCCATCGTCCGTGACTCTCGGGCAGGAGGGTGGACCAAGGAACTTTCCTGAGATATTTCTTTCTTCGTGGCTGCTGCTACCACCATGACGTCCACTGGGGAGCCCTTGTTCCAGGAAGGCCTGTCAACAGGGGGACTTAAAACCTTATTTGGGCGCTTGGGGATCGGCTCCACAGTATCTGGTTCCTTCCACACCAGCGAGGTGATCAAATCCACTAAAGGATCCATGGGAGGGGACACCCAAGAAGTAGATGGGCCCGTGCCGAAAGCCTCCAGAAACACAGACTCATCAGAGGAGGGCTTGGGGGCAGACCAACCTCCCCGCTGGTGCAGGATATCCATGATGCCTCCAAAGGCGACATCGTTGGGAGGCAATCTTCTAAATCTGGGTTGTTGGTTAGGGACTAGGGGGAGTCCAAGTGCCTCATCTTGCATGTATGCTTGCGAAGCACATCTCCAGTGGGGCTTTCCGGGGAGCACTCGCAAGCCATCTGTTCCTCTGGGAGAACTGTCTGGGGCTCTTCGGGCACAGCCTGTCCCTCTGGTAAGACAATAGGGACTGCAAATAGAGCTGAGTGGTTCTGGGCGGAGTCCAGGGGGGTGGTCAGGGGCCACAAACCGATGGAGAGGACCCGTTCTACCACATCAAATGCTGAAGGAGAGCGGACCTCCTGGGAAGCTAATAAGGAGGCTGGTCTCTCCAGGTCAGACACGAGAATTGGAGTTGAACCCAAAGTGGACGGAGCTCCAAGAGAGGGAACCTGGCCTGACAACGTCAAAGCCGATGGAAAAGGTTCCACTCCCTCAGATCTGACACCCAGGCTCCAGCTCCGAGAGCGGCTCGGATCCGAACTGGTCAGACCAGAGATGCTCCAAGCAGCTGTCGACGTCAAGGACGCAAGGACTGTCAGAGACAACCCCCTGACCAAGGCCAACCTCAGATCAGAGAACTCCGAAGACAAAGGTCGGATCGGGGCAAGAGAAATGGGTTAAAAAAGGGAAGCGAGCTTCCCCCTCCTGAGGAAGGCAAGGGCTGGCAAGACCCCCATCTGGATCTGTGTACGGATAAAGCGCCTCATCTTATCCAGATCCATGTCCAATAAAGAATGGGTCGACCGTGACGCAGCCATGGACTACGACCTGGCCAGTTGGGGAACCGAGGCCCGGGAATCAATGTGCCTCCTCCGGCTCCGGGGAGAACCTCGGAGACCGGAGTAGAGCGGAGTCACGGATCAGTGCAGACTTGCTCGGGGATGAGAGGTCCGAGGACCTCTTCCTCTTTTCCTTTGTCTTCGACTCTCTCTCTCATTCTCTACCTATCCTCTGCGTCGTTACCACAGGCTTAGATGCAGGACTTGGAGTCCCAGCCTGGGAGTGAAGTGGGAGAAGAAGTCACAGCAACCACTTTGAAGCCAAAGACGAGGAAGGAGGTTCAGTGGCAGGCAGAAGACCTCTGAGGGTCAACTTGGCCTTTCTATCCTTCAAAGCTCAGGGATTGAACCCCGCACAAATGGAGCATTCCACACTAAGGTGGGCCACACCTAAGCACAACACACACAGAATGTGGACATTCACTGGGGAGAGCTTATGGCCACACTCTGTGCAGATCTTAAAGATAAGCTTTTCAGTCATACTACAAAGAAAGAAGCCATATAAAAAAAGAAGGAACAGGCAAAAACTGTCTTTATTTAGACTAACTCACACCCCACTCATCACACTAGACTGACTAATGGGGGGAGGACCATCACAGACAAACGACTCTAAACTACAACTACAAACCTACACTCAACGCCAAAGCGATGGGAAGGGAGAAAAGGTACCTACACTAACCTGAAACGGCTAAAAGTAACAGAATTTTAGAAAAACTTACAATCAGAATCACCCTGCTAGCTGGAGCTCTAGAGACACAATGTTTTACAAATTGTGGCAACCGAGATCTGGGGATGGAAGGCAGTGGAGGTGTATTATGGGTAAGGGGGAGGAGTCTGGAGCTCAGAGCTGATGCTAGTAATCTTTGCCAGCTTAGATCTGATACGGATCCTATTTCCCACAGGTTGAAGGCCAAATGAAGAAAACTACTTCAGATCATTGGTTAAGAACAGATACAACTGACATGGCAATTAATCTATACAGAAAGTTTCACCAGTTTATACAAAAATTAAAGTGGGTAAGATGTAATAAAATCAGGAATTGCAACATGAAATCAGACAATAAAACAAGGTTATGGGATATTTATTAAGAAAGTCAGTTTTGTGTGTGTGTGTGTGTGTATAAAATGCCCCAGGTGAATATACCTGGTGGCTAGTGGAGGTACTCAGGCTTAAACCTTGTACCTTGGGTACAAGGTAACAAGAGCCTCAAGTCCCTACCCACCACCCCTTTTGAAAACTTTACAGAACATTACAGATTTATGCCTCATATTTTTCTTCCGTTCCTCATAAAATCTGTGGTTTTCTGGTCTGGATTTCAGTGAAGGATTGACTTCACTAAATAATGACAAACATTTGAATTTCAGACTTCATATTCTTCAGAAAATAAATGGTAACACAAAAAGTACAGTTTTGTACCTACCATAAATGTAGATGTTAGAGTGTATACCCTGCTGCAGTCATCACACTTGGGTTATCCTGCCATCAGGCGGTCCCCGCAGTCGTCCCGAATTCCAACGTCTTGGTCTGGCGTCGGTTGCTGTCGCTTCCTCCCTGACGTCAGAGTGCCAGGGGTATATGAGAGGCATCCGACGCCATTTTCTTCAGTTTTTCTTGCCCCAGATGTCAGGTGCCCCCCCCAAATGGTGGTCAGTAGATAGTACCGATAATAAAAAGTGTAGCATAAACAAAAAATCCCTCCAGCTATAAGCAAATACACCACAAAGGTTGTAACAGATTTTAAGGTATAGAAAGGTCTTAGGTCAGAGGGGATGGAGAGAGGGTAACCTGGACTGCAGTAGGGTATACACTCGAACATCTACATTTATGGTAGGTACAAAACTGTACTATGTTCGTGTTATCCTGCTGCAGTCATCACACTTGGGTAGAATCCCAAAGCTAAGGATGGAAGGATGAGTCAAACAGGGTTAGAGGAGGCTAGAAGGCCCTGCAAAACTGCAGTGGCGAAGCCAGCTCTAGTCTTAGAGTAAAGTGGTAAGTGGTAATGTTTGAAGGTGTGTACAGAACTCCAAGTTGCAGCTTCCAGAATATCCTTGGTTGGCACCCCCCTGAGGAAGGCTGTAGATGTAGCTGCTGCCCTGGTAGAGTGGGGCCTTATGCTAGCAGGAACTGGTTTTCCATGGTGGGTGTAGCAAAAACGTATGCAATGTCCTATCCATTTGGATGGCCTTTCCCTGTGATGCTGTAGCATAGGATACAAAAAGCTGGTCAGATTTTCTGAAAACCTTAGTTTTATCCAAGTAGTAACATAGCTGCCTGTGAATGTCCAAGGAATGTAGGAGTCTTTCTCCTTTGTTCTGTGGATTTGGATAGAATGTGGGTAAATGGATGGTTTGATTTAGAGCCACACTGGATACCACCTTAGGCATAAAGGAAGGGTTAGTTCGTAGAGAAACTCTGTCTTGATGAAAAATGAGGAAAGGCTCTACTGCCATTAGTGCCTGAAGCTCTGAAACTCTTCTTGCTGAAGTAATTGCTAGCAGCAGGGCAGTCTTCCATGATATAAACTGTAAGTCAGCTGAGAAAGCTGGCTCAAAAGGAGGTAGCGTAAGTTTTTCCAGAACAAAGTTGAGGTCCCAAGGTGTTGATGCTCTCCTGGGAGGCCTAATGTTTTTGGTCCCTCTGAGAAACTGCCTTAGGAGTGGATGTGAAAATAAGGGTAGATCCGTGTTGTAGTGAGCTGAAATAGCTAAGGCGTGGATTTTAATAGATGAAAAAGAAAGCCCTTTGTGTAACATCTCAGTTAAATATTGCAGAATCTGAAGTATGTCAGGCTGAAGGGTATTTTGGCCTTTAGCTTGGTTCCAGGCGCAAAACATTTTCCATTTGTCTGAGTAGGCTTTCCTGGTGCTGGGTCTCCTGGCCTCCAGAATAACATCCATAACAGCTTGTGAGAGAGGAGCTGGCTGGTTGCTTAGGTGATTTGCCATGCAGCCAAGTTTAAGGTTTTGAGCTGGCTGTGTAGAATCTGATTGTCTTGCTATGTGAGCAGATGGGTAATTTGTGGTAGAATCCATGGTGGGCCCTGGGCCATATTCCTTAATAGTGGGTACCAGTGCTGGCGTGGCCAGTCTGGGGCAATGAGTATCATTCGGGGTCTCTCCATCCTGACTTTCAGCAGCACCTTTGTGAGAAGGGGTAATGGAGGAAAGGCATATACTGTCAGCATTTTCCAACTGCATGAGAGTGCGCCCACTTTCCAAGCTTGATGGTGAAAAGTCCTTGTGCAAAATTTTGTTAGTTGATAGTTTTGAGGCTGGCAAACAGGTCTATGTCTGGGAGACCCCATTTTTGAATTATCATTGCAAATACTTGTGGATCCAGTTTCCACTCGTGGGGATCCATGATGTTTCTGCTTAGGTCGTCTGCCAATGTGTTCTTTCTTCCTGGCAGGAATTGAGCTTGTAATTGAACTTGGTAAGCCAGTGCTGTGTTCCACAAGGTCATTGCTTGCCTGCATAGAGGGTAGGAGTGTGTAACCACTTGCTTGTTTATGTACCACATTACTGTGGTGTTGTCTGTCCTTATGGTAAGCTGTCCTAGATGTAAGAGGTTCTAGAAGGCTGTCAGAGCATTTTGTACACCTAGCATTTATTTTTGAATGATGTGCAGATTCCTTTGATCTGCAGTCCATATGCCTTGAATGCACCGTCCTGCCATGTGTGCCCCCCGGGCATAGTCAGATGCATCTGTTGTCATAGTTTGCCTGGCTGGGGTAAGGTGAAAGGTTAACCCTTGTTGAGGTGACATGCCTGTGACCACCATAGAAACTTCTGTTGAAGGCAGGGAATGAGAGGTATCATTGTTTCCAAGCTGTGGCTGTGTTGAGTCCATACGCTTTTTAGGTACCATTGTAATTTCCTCATATGCAGTTTTGAAAATGGTATCAGTAATATGCAAGATGCCATGAAGCCAAGGCCTGCAGAATTTTTTTTGCAGGGATATGGGTCTTTGTTGCCATTGCTCTGAAGTATTGAGTTAATTGTAGTTGTTTGTCTGGCATCACATAAGCCATCTGGGCCGTTGTATTCAAGCTGGCACCCAGGAATGTCATATTTTGTGAGAGCACTAGTTTTGATTTCTTTTCGTTTACTGTGTACCCTAGGCAAATTAGAAGATGTTTTACAAAAGCCAGGTGTTGTAAGAGAATGCCCTTGCTTTCTGCTTGGATGAGGCAGTCGTCCAGGTATGGGTATATTTGAATTCCTCTTTGTCTGCAGTATACAATTACTGGTGCCAGGCATTTTGTGAAGACCCTGGGTGCAGTAGATAAGCCAAGGGGCAGTGCAGAGAATTGGTAATGGGTTGAACCTGCAATGAAACGGAGGTATCTTTTGCAATTTTGTCTGATAGGGACATGCAGGTATGCCTCCTTGAGGTCCAACATTACTAGCCAAGCTTTCTTGCCCAACATGGGAAGAAGCTGCTGTAGTGTTAGCATCTTGAATGTGGGTACTTGCAAGAAGGTGTTTAAAATTGAAAGGTCCAGAATGGGTCTCCAAGCACTGTCCTTTCTGGGGACTAGAAAGAGCCTTGAGTAAAATCCTTGGCCTTGCTCCTGTGTAGGTACCAGTTGAATGGCTCTCATGTCCATGAGAGCTGTAATTTGTTTTTGTGCCTCTGCCCATTGATTTTGTGGCAGGTTTGGCATTCCTTTTATCCTTGGCAAGGTGTAGAAATGGAATCTGTATCCTTGTGAGATAATGTCTAGGACCCATTTGTCCTTTGTGATGATGCGCCAGTTGTCTGCAAAAAGTGCTAATTTTCCTCCCAAGGGAGCTGCCAAGAGAGTTTTGCTTGGCAGTTTGAGGTTTAAGTCATTGTGTTTGCCTTCTAGTAGTTTGGGACCTGTCTTCTCCTCCCTTCTGTGTTGCAGTGCCACATTGGCGAGGTTTGTAAGAGATTTGTGCTTGTCCTCTGCCCTTTGGGCGCCTGTATCTACCCCTCTGTGGTCTGTCAGAAGCTGGAAAGGACCAATTTTTTGTTGGCCAATTTCTGTTGAAGCGTGGGGGTTGTACCTGTAAGAAATCTTTGACTGTCTGCACAGATTTTGCCTTATCCTCCATTTTCTTTAAAACCTCCTCTGCTTTAACCCCAAATAAGACATCCTGCTGTAAGGGTGCATCTAGTAATTTTGCTTTAACATGATCAGGCAGAGATTGTTCCTTTAACCAAGCATGCCTACGTATAACAGACCCAGTAACAGCTGCTCTAGAGGAAGCTTCCAAGGCATCAAAACCACATTGTAAAGTATGTTTGCCCACCTGTTCAGCTGCATGCAACAGATCCTGCATTTCCTTGAATTCAAACTGTTGAGGGTGCGTGCCCATCTTTTGTTTTATGTGAGACATTAGGAATTGCTGGTATTTAAGCATATGAAATTGACAATTTAGTGCTCTCATAGCTAGAGTAGTTGAGGTGTAAACCTTCTTCCCCCCATCTATCTAGTGCTCTGGAGTCCCTTTCAGAGGGTACAGGATTTTTAGCCATAGAAGCCTTAGCCCCTTTGGGACCCTGGGAGATTGTCTCTGGATCAGCAACAGGGCTTTTGTATAGGAATTTGTGCGAGTCAGGCACTCTATAGTATCTATCTTGTTTGGCTGGAGCAGGAGGCAGAGAATCTGGATTTAGACTAGATTCTAAGAAAACATCATCCACAATGTCCAAAACTGGGGGGATAGCAAGTGGTCTGTGCTGGGGGAGTAAAAGAAACTCCTGGAGCCTTTTGAGTCGAAGTAGTCCTGACCTTCCCAGTGGAAATGTTCCCTCATGGTATGTAAGGTTTCCCCAAAGGAATAATCTTCAGGGGGAGAAGCTGAGGGAATGGAGTCTTCAGCATCACAATCTTCATAAGGGGGAAAGGAGTAATCCTGTTCCTCAGAGGAGACTGAGGAAACAGACACTTGATCAGAGGAGGCATAATCCTCCTCCTGTCTAGGCCTTTTGTCGGGGTTGGGAACCCCTGATCAAAGAAATTAAATCTTCAGCCATTTTAAGCATCTGTTTCTTAGGCATAGGGCCTTGACCTGAAGACTGAAGTGAAGTCTTTTTTGGTTTTAGAGGAGTGCTTAGCATAAGATTTTATGGTGAGAGTAGTCTGTCTGAAGACACCTTCAGAAACCGAAGGCGTTTCTACAGCACCGGCTTCTCCTACTGCAATGTCGGTAGGGCCTAAAGAAAATGGCTGCGTCGGCCTAGAACTCTCTGCTGGAGAATCCGAAGCGGTCTGGGGATCCAATTCAGCAGCAGCCAGGGGCTGCGAAGGCGCCTCACTGAAAACAGGAGAACCGGCGACAGACTCAGCCGAGGGCTCGGAGTCTGGCTTGGATCTAGGCTGCCTTTCTTTATCTTTGCGTTTTTTATGCACGCCGGTTGCTCCAACGGCATAGTGCAATTAAATTTTCTACCGAAGTAGTGTCGTGCGAAATCAAAGCGTCGCTTTATAGTTCGCTTACTGAACCTAGCACAAAACCGACAACCAGTGATGTCGTGGTCTGGGCCTAGGCAAGGTACACAAAAAGAATGAAAGTCCTTATGAGGTATTTGCTTCCCACAAGAAATGCAATTGTTAACTTTTTCTGACATCGGACTGAGGCAAGAAAAGGTTCCCCAATGGGGTACTTAGCTTTGAAGACTTCGGACTGAAACTCGATTCGAAAATCTCAGGTGTCGGCCGACCGGTACTTGCGAACTGCTTCTGCTTCGGGCACTGCGCGGCAAGAAAGACAGAAGAAAATGGCGCCGGATGCCTCTCATATACCCCTGGCGCTCTGATGTTAGGGAGGAAGCGACAGCAACCGAAGCCGGACCAAGACTTTGGAATTCGGGCCGACTGCGGGACCACCTGATGGCAGGATAACCCAAGTGTGATGACTGCAGCAGGGTAACACGATGAACATCCTTTTATTCTAGCAATTTTTTTTAAAGAACAGTTTTTGAAATTTGTCCCTATTTTTGGGGCTGTATTCCCCCATTTTTGGCTTTGTTCAGTTTTTTTGTGCTAAGAGGTTGAGAGCTATGGTGACAAGTGAGAACTGAATTCTGTATTCCCCCACTATTGGCTTTGTCTGGGTTTTTTGTGCTAAGAGGTTGAGAGCTATGGTGAGAACTGAATTCTGTACTCCATTATTATTGGCTTTGTCCAGGTTTTTTGAGCTAAGAGGTTGAGAGCTATGGTGAGAAGTGAGAACTGAATTCACTAAATGATAGCCATTTAAGTTTGTCTTCCTATTGCTCAGGAAACTGCAGATTTGGCATAGTGATATGTTTCTCTGACACTAGTGCACAGATTCCTGGGTTCAAGACTTGGCAGTGAAATGCATGGTAGTAAAAACATTTTATTCTAACAATTTTCCAAAATTATACAAGCAATGTTTAAAATGTGTCCCTGGGTTTTAGGTTTTTGTTCTCCCTCCCAAATAAATTTTGGCTTTTTCCAGATTTCTTGTTCTGCAAAGTTGAGAGATACAGTTGAGTGTCGAATGGATTTTACAATTTTACAGGGAGCTGAGAGCTTCAGGGGAAGAGAAGTTTAGTGTTGCTTATGTTGAGTCCGCTTGCATTGTTGATAGCATAACAGGTTAAATACTTGCTTTTGATGCAGAAGGCTGTGGGTTCTACTTCCACAGTATGCAGATGCACTGCTGTTACTGCACTGTGTTGTTGTACCTTTTAAAGGGGTGGGTGTAACAAGTCAAGGGTGCAGCTACAGATGTAACAGAAGTGAGAAAATGTCATGCACAGGAGCATTTGTGCCTCAGTGGAAAGAGCAAAAAATATCATTAACCCAAATTCAGGAACAGAAAATCATAAATATGTTTTCTGCTGCATTATAAGCGAAATATGTTTAAACAAGTATAGTACATTTTTCAAGCATTCAAGATAAAATGTATATTTTTCCACTGCAGACAGTGGAGAAGCAAGAGTGGCCAGTTAACAGCACCTGGATTACAATGATAGTATTGATGCTTCAGGATGAGTATAGGAGAGGGTCTTGTCAGTACTCGGACTAAAAATTGGAAGTCTTAAAGCATGCAGTTTACCTAGTTTATTTTGTTGTGCATTTACAGCTATTGAGTTGGTCTGATAACACAAAGAGCAAGTCAAGCAAAAAACTGAAATTGAAAATAAGTTCGAGAAGCTATGTAAGATGCCCATGACTTGCACTACTGTCATTCTATTTATATATATATATATATATATATATATATATATATATATATATATATATATATATATATATATTAATAAATAAATAAAAGTATGTGTGGAAGCAATTGGGCAGTTTTGTCATTATTGGTTCATGTTTTGTGTTTCATTGCCTACTGGAAAAATGTTAAAACAATAAATTTAAAATGTGCTCTAAGTCTAACAAGTGTGCTGTATTATACAAGGAATAAAGTAAAGTCAGGAAGGAGCATCGAAGAATACAGATATTTTTCTTGTTTTGCGTGCAAGGGGCCTATGATTTGAAAACAGCTCAAAGGTAATCTTTATCCACCACTGGCCAGCTGCATTTTGTTTGCATGCAGTGTGGGTTTCAATGCTGTTTCAATGAATGTGAGTTTCAAGGGCAGAGAAGTTTTAATGCCAAGTCTGTTTTCATTGTGAGACAGTATTGCTTTGTTTAGTAGATACCTATTAGTGTCTGTGCATTGTGCTATAAAATGCAAAAATAAAATCCATATAATCATTGTAGAATTAAAGCAGTATGCACATTAGTGTCTATGGTAAATAGGGCAAAACAGCCAGGTAATAGGACACTGGAATGGCTGCAGGGGGACCCTGGTGCCATATTTAGGTTTCCTGTTCTTCAATTTGCATTTGAACGTTGGTATCCCACAATTCCATTGGAGTGGGCGGGGTTACATAATTATGTATGCAAGGTTTATATTATTCAGCGTACAGATTTGTACCTATTTATCATGGGCCTTGTCCAGATTTTTGATGTTTCCAGGTTGAGAGGTATGGTCCAAAGTGATACTATGTCCTTGTGAAAAATCAGCTAAGGTGGCTAAGAAGTAACTGCTTGGAGTTTGGATACTTGTCTACTTGAGTTAATGGTGACTAGTAAAAGAGTTTTACAGGACAAGCATTTCAGCTCTGCCCTTGTTGAGGGTTTAAAGAAGAGAGGCTGAGTAACAGCTTGAAGACTTAGCGTATGGTCCCATGAGGGAACAGGGTCCTTAACTGGGGGCAGAAGCAGCAAGGAAAGCTTTACACAATTTTAAGGAAACTAGAGATGAATGATCCATACCAGATGAAAATTTGAGATAGCAGCCAACTGTACCTAACTAGATCGATCACTGAAAATGGAGGCAAAGAAATCAAGAATAATTAAAATTGCTGCAGAAAAGCAATCTAAATATTTCTGATGGGCCCATATAGAAAATCTTTTCCATTTACTTTCATAAACTTCCCTTGTAGAGGCTTTTTGCAACAACAGTAGAATGGTGAATGGAAAAAGAAAGCCTGGAACTTCTAGCCATCACTGGAGGAGGAGAAAACCATGCCTTCAACATGAGAAACAGCATATATGGATGAGGCAACAACCTGGATGGGTGAAACAGAAGGTCCTGAACAGGATCCAGCAGACAGGGAGGGTGAACTAGGTGAAGCCAGAGGAAGAGAAACAACACTTTGTGAGGCTAGAATGATGCAATGAGGAAAACCTTGCTCTTCCGCTAAAATGCTTTCTGAATAAACTATGGGATGAGAGGAGTGAGAGGGAAAGCATACAGGAGACCGGAAGGCCAACTGTGAATTGCAGAGCCTTTCTGTGACTCTCCCTCTAGGGGGATCACAGAAAAAGACGTGCACTTGGCACAGAGGAGTGAAGTGAAGAGGTCGCAGCACAGTTGACCCCATCAGTGAAATACAATTTTCAGCATTAACTAAAAAAATCACTCTAAAGGGCATAAGATAGACCTGTTCAGTTTGTTTGCTACCATGTTGATTTTCTCCAGAATATGCATTACCAAGAGAAAGCAGCTGGAAGAGATCGCACATTGCCAAACTCTCACTGCCTGCCTGCAAAGTGGGTAAGATCTGGGTCCCCTTGTTTGTTGACATACTGGACCACTGATACACTGTCCATCTGATCTGCAAATCAGCCCTAGGGGAGAATATCTTGACCTACCTGCAACACCAATAAGACTGCTCTCATTTCTAAGACACTGATGTGGAATTTGGCCTCTGTCTGGGACCATGTGCCTTGGACTGTCCTTCCTGAATAATTCCGCTCCCATCCCAGCTGGGAGGCATCTGTAGCCACTATGGCTCCGGGAGAGGTAAAAGTCAAAGGATGGCCCTGAGAAACTTCCTCTGCATGAATCCACCATGCAATGCGTCATCTGCAAACCCTTGAGATGTGAATGGTTGTCATCACTGACTGATGTCTTATTGACCACTGTACCGCTAGAATCCACTCTAGTACTCATGTGAAAACATGCCAAGGGGGACAAGTACTATGGAAGCTGCCATCAGACTCAGTAGTTGTACAATCACATTGTCTGGAGGAGAATGAAGAGTAAGGATGTATAATACCCATTTCCTTAAAGTCACCAATCTTCTTTGTGGTATTTTTGCCATTTGTGTCCGGCTATCTAGACTCACTCTGTTGAATCCCAGAGTTTGATTTTTGGCAAAGTTGACAATTGAAGGAGTTTATAGCAATGCCCAGCATTGAACAGAGATGAAACAAGTGATCCTTGGCCTGAATTAGTACAGGCTTGGTGGAAGCAGTCTCCGGTGAGCTGCAATCAATGCCATACATTTGGTAAATACACTGGGGTTGTGGTGAGACCAAAGGGCAGTGCTCTGAAATAGTAGTGACTGGAAACCAATCAGAAGTGTAGATATCGCCTAGAGTGCCTGCATATTTTTGATGTGACAGTACGTTCCCTGAACATCTATACAGCACTTCCAATCATCCTTCCTTAAAAAAGGTAGGATGGACTGATCCATGACCACCCAGAAATTTGAGTGTTTCACAAATTTGTTTAGACTGCTGAGATCCAAAATTGGTCTTGGTCCTGGCATTAAAAAGAATCTCAAGTAAGTTCTGGATCCTTGTTGGTCTTTCATCTAGCAACTTCTGTATTTTTGTAGCTGCAGCTTTCCTCTGACTGGGTGGAATGCCAGGAATTCTTTTGTTACATTTTGGGGTAAATGGGGAAAATGGTATGTAATAACCTCTGGATATAATATTCTGCACCAAAGCATATTTCATAATGGCCATCCAGGCTTGTGAGTGCAGAGATAGGCATCCCCCGATTGCCTCCAGAGTGCAGCAGTCGGGTAACCCTTCAGGGATACTGACAGGGCTTCTCCGAGAAAAGAAACCCTGGTGTTGCAGGCCACCTCTTCTATGAGAGTGGCATCTCCCATTAGAATCCCCACCACTACGAGGGGATCTTTCTCTACAGGAGTCTTGGAAATTACCTTGAAGTTTCTGAACCACAAATTTCTGCCACCTCCCTGGTTATGGGGAAAATCCCTCTAAAGGGTAGAAAAAATGGATTCTCACAGCACAAAGAGTCTTCCATCTTGCTCTCTCCTTGAGAGAGTTTCTTTCACCTTAGGGTAGAAAAAAGGTGGATCTATCAAAAGGGCATTGATGAGCGAAGACTTGAAGGGCTCTGCAAAGATGCAGAGAAGCATCCAGGCATGCCTTCTTGTGTGTGTTTTAAACAAGAAACATATTTTTTAAATGATCACTTATGACCTATGCAATCATACATATAAAACAAACTTTTTGTACGAGACCATTGGCATTTAAAGACAATACAGAAAGCATCATTGTATTAAAAGTTATTATCCCTATCTTTTATGTACAACAGCTTTTTTATTAAATGTCTAGTTCCAGCTTTTGTGTTACATACATGCACTCTTTGGCAGGTTCAACTTTTTAATTAAATAGTTGTTTCTTGGCATATCCATTTGAGCCTATGTCGCATCTTATAAAACTTTTTGTTTTACTGAAAGCCCTCAAAAAAAACAGCACACTCCAATACCCCATAAAACCTATTAACTTAATACTAACGCAAACATACAAAACTATGTGCATTTTTCAAATATTGAAGGTTTACCCTCCTAATAGGAACAAATGTCCCAAATTAACAGACGTGCAGTCTTGAGTTAACCTAAAAGAAAGGTTATCCATGTTAAGACGCATGATGCTCCCTGTGATTCTACCACGTGCTGTCTGGTTTTGTCTTATCTTGATAGATCTCTCAGCTGGGAAAATACCTAAACACTTTCAGAGAACATCATCTCCTAGTGATTTTCTCTCTCTCTCTTTTTTAGCCAATTTCTCTTTATCAGATTGTAGCTAATTTATCTTTATCAGATTGTCTCCATGGAGACATAAGGACCAGATACAGAATTGCTAATTAGTATACATTTATTTGCTAGAAAAAAGCCTTTTAATATTCAATATTCTTTTTCACTTCCTTGCGTTCTTTTAAAACATGTTACTAGATCAAGCTAAAAGCTTTCCTTAATTCACATGCAAGAATGAGAAAAAGCACATTAATCATTCTTTTGTCATACTGTTTTAACAAGACCTCCCCTTTTTTAATATATTACAGTGCCTACATTTTTAAAACTGAAAAAGGAGAAAGGGAGAAAGAAAAAAAAAAAAAACAGGAGCACCTGTTTACAACATTATTGCCATTACACTTAAAAATAACTGAAAAAAAAGAAGTTATGTACTCGCCATAATGTTCCATCTGTGTTGTTCATTTTCATTCTTCCTCAACATATGGGATTCTGATCAGACTCTGCTGCTGTTTCACAGCTCATGGATACTACAAGCTCTTGAGCTCCTCCCTTACCCACAATGCCGTAGTCCCCCTCATTCCCCAGATCTTGTTTGCAGCTTTATTGTATGATGTAATGAAATTCTAGCTTTAATATGGAAAGTCACTATCTGGAGCTCAAAAAGATAGAACGTTGGTTCCTACAACACACTCCCGCTCTTCCAGAAGTTATCAAAAGAAATAGGGTAGTGGGCTGGAGGGAGAGGAGTTGAAGAAGAATGAAAATGGACACCATAGATGGAATGTTATGGTGAGTGCCTAACTTCTTTATCAGATGTTGTCAATTTTCATTCATTCATCAAGATATGGGACAGATTTTCCAGCTACTTGAATCTCAGGTAGACTCTAAGGAAGGATATTCCCCAAGTACTGCTGAGCAGAGGGTTGCTCTTCCCCTAGAGACCCAATCAAACTTGTAATAAGTAATAAAAGTATGAGGGTTAGCCCAAGCTCCAGCCTCACAAATATCATCCATGAAAGACCTGGATAAAAAAGCTGATGAATTTGCCATGGACCTGGCTGAATAGTCTCAAAGGCTTTGGCAAGACCAGACCAAACATTTTATAGACAAAGGAGAGTCCGTCACCCATTTTGATAAGGTTACTTTTGAAACTGGTTGACCCAATCTGGTTTCTGAAAAGGATAGAAATAATTGATCTGATTTCCTACATTTCTCCAATCTGTGTAGATAGAAGTGTAATTGTCTGTGAACGGTTTACTATTATAAAGTCGTCGTTCACATACCTGCCATACATTTGATCAGTCATAATGTCGAATGGATAGTTATCTGCATAATCAAAATTATGAATCCACTAGTTCGCAGAGGAAAGCCATTCGAACTACTGAATGACGCACAATGTAATTTGACGATATGTGATGACAGCATAGGTGCGATACAGATCAGCACGTCGCACTAATTACTGTGAGAATAGAGGGCGTGGCTACCTGATGACGCGACAAATGACCTAACGGCCATAAAGAACAGCTGTTTAGTTCTGTGTAGTGTGCAACAGGTGGATTTATCAGATTACAGCCTATGGCTTACACAGACAATGAATGAGATTCAGGGAGAAGTGTGGAAGGGTGAGTATAACCCAGATGAATGAAGGTGATGTGACCATCTCCTGTCAATGTAAAATCAGTCGTTAAAGCCTGTAATATACATCAGGAAAAACACAATATTAACTTTATAGTAATAATAACAATGATGGCATTATTAACTGTGAATATTACCGTGACAGCTGTAAGTTGTAATGCATTAGGCATACGTGACAGTAAAGAACATTCTGATATAATGAAAAGTTATGATATGTGTGTATGTTGTGTAACAGTCAAACAGCTGTGCTGCAAATAGTTTATTCAGTGGTTGACATTACCACCAGATACAGTACAAGTGTGTGCAGGCATGCTGTAAGAGCTGTGGGTAGTGGTACACTTACAGTTACATACGTAATATTAAGATAGTTGATGTCACCTGTATGTAGTATCCCCTATGTATTGTGGGATGAAGCAAGCACTGATAAAGTGGACATGGAGGATTTTTAAAGTTGTGACATGCTAATTAGAAATGCATACTGATATTTTGCCTGCGCAAATGTATCCAATGGCTCAAAAGTGTGTGCCATAGTGAGTAACAGTGGCATTAGTGGACATAAGAAATGTACCTGTTTTGGTTACTGTCTATTATACTCTGTATATAGTATTGTGATATGGTAGTTGTCACTCAGTTGAGCAGAATACTGATGTTCCAGAAGTTGTTTTCAGTTGTTATTGCAGTCCCTTTGGCATGGGTTGTGTAAGTGATATTTGTGACATACGCGAGTGATGCAGGTCTGTATCACATAGTACTGTTGAGGTAAAGTGTTAGTAATCATGGTACTGTTGTTGATTTGTAGGGTGTGCTCAGGTACAATGATTGACAACCGAACGTGAGCTATCCTGGTGTTAATGGTAATATGTATGTCACAGTGAAGTCTCAGAAGGGGCACTCAATCCTTTGTATTGATGGGTATCAATATCTTGAAAAGAGCAACCCTGAGAAAAATTACTGGTGTTGCACTCAGAAGGCAAGGCAGAGATGTAAGGGCCATTGGATAATGGAGACGTGTGCTGGTGAGGAGAAGCTACTGAAAAGCACTGCACATTTCCACGCACCTTTTTTTTTTTTAATTTCAAATTTTTAATAGTAAACAGTCTGTGAACTTCTAATAAGTGCAAAATGTATTCACCTTTGAAACATCTGGAAAGAATACAGGGAAGCTAATAGTTTGATTAATGTTAGATCCTGACACCACCTTAGGAAGAAAGCAGGAATTGGTTCTTAATGAAAAATTAAACACAGAAGCTTAGAAGATCAAGCTTGAAGTTCTGAAACTCTCCAGGCTGATGTTACGGATACCAGAAATATAGTTTTCCAGTCAAAGATTTCAATTCACATTTTGCAGCCAGTTCAAATGGTCTCTGAGTTAGAGCCTGTAACATGAAATTCAGATCCTACAGTGGAGTAGAGTCCTTGAAGGGTAGTTGAAGTAGAAAGGTTTCTTTTATAAACGCCTTACACAGATGTGAAGAATCCAACACAGCATTATCAACTCCAATATGGAAATTGGAGATGGCAGGTAACTGAACCTTAACTGTAGAAGGACTAGCCCCTTCAATAAAAATAAAAGCCAGGAATTCTAGAATTTTAGGTAATGGCACTAAAAAAGGATTGAGGTCTTGTTGCTGTGCCCAAAAGACAAATCTTTTCCATTTGCTGTTGTAAAATTTTCTAGTGGAAGGTTTGTGTGATGACAAAAGAATATGGTGGACTGGGGAAGAGAGCTTGGGTTGTCTGGCTAGACAGGGGTCCAGGGAAGTAAATAGTGTGGGAAGAAATAGCCAGGGAATTGTTATGGCTAGGCTTGTACAGGCCCCTAGGGCCGATAGCCTAGTACCAGCCTATGAACCTATCAAAAGAACTGGTGATACCATGTGGTCAGCTTTAGGCATAGGACATCCAGATAAGTAATGTCTGTCGAGTGAGACAGGAGGTCTGGAACTGGATTCAGAATCCAAAGCGGGTGAACTAGATGAGGCCAAAGGAGGGAAAAACAAATCTGTTGAGGCCAATAAGCAACCTTGAGGATGACCATGCTCTTAAATCGGGATGGTTTCTGTAGGAATTTGGGGATTAACAGAGTTGCAGCATAAGCACAGAAGAAAATTGGGGGCTAATTTTGAAGGAGAGCATCACTTGGTGACTCCCTGGTGGTGAATTAGGGCAAAGAACTTACTGCACT
This sequence comes from Protopterus annectens, assembly GCF_019279795.1. Classification (NCBI taxonomy): domain Eukaryota; kingdom Metazoa; phylum Chordata; order Ceratodontiformes; family Protopteridae; genus Protopterus; species Protopterus annectens. The sequence goes on along the minus strand of NC_056726.1, from coordinate 1,747,965,381 downwards.
TGTTCAGTGGAGATGGAAATAGGTCGCAGCATGGTTGGCCCCACTGGTGGAACATCATTACCACAACCCTTCTGTTGAGAGGCCACTCATGAGGTAGTAATATGGGCCTGCTCAACTTGTTTGATATCACGCTGGATTTCCCCAGTATGTGCGTTGCTATCAGAAATTGATTGGAACAGATCACCCACTGACATACTCTCACAGCTTTTTGACATAAGGGGCAAGTTCTGGTTCCTCCTTGTTTGTTGATGTACCATACTATAGTCATATTTGACAGTTTGAATCGCAATAGTTTTGGATGGGAGAGAGTCTTGGAATGCCTGCAATGCTCGGAATACTGCCCTAATTTCCAAGACATCGATATGCATTTTGGCCTTCTCGGGGGACTACATGCCTTGAGCAGTCTTACCCAAGAAATGCCCCTCCCACACCTGAACTGGACATGTCAGTGGTCACTATGGCCTTGGGCTGAGAAAGGATGAATGGACGACCTTGTAGAATTTGATCTGAGTGAATCCACCACCAAAGGTATTTCTTGCAGGCCTGAGTTATGCTCACCTTGGTTGACGGACTGATGTAGAATGGACCATTGGTTCGTGAATGTCCACTGAAGAATTCTCATATGGTATCTTGCTAGATAAACTAGAAACTATTGCTGTGGACATGGACGTCAGGGTCTGTAATATCAGTCAGGCTGACATGAATGATTTGTGAAGAATTTTATTGACTTGAATAGCTTGAACTCTTGACAAGGGGAGAGAAGCTGTCATTGATGTTGTTTTGAAGAACGCCCCTATGACCTCTAATGTCTGAAGATGAGATTTCTTGTGACTAAGTCCTAGCTTGGAACTAATCTGGAGTTCATAGTCCTGAACTGCCATCAGCAGTTACTTGGTAGAAGTGGTAATGAGCCAATTATCTACATATGGAAACACCCAGAATCCTTGCAGTCTCAAGTGAGCTGCTACTACTACCATGCATTTAGTGAACACCATGGGGGCTGTGGTGAGGCCAAAGGGCAGTACTCTGAATTGGTAGTGACTGGCTCCCAGCAGGAAGTGTAGACATTTCTTGGACTGTCTGTTCATTTTTACATGATAGTACATATCTTGGAGCTCTACTAAGTACATCCATCATCATCATCCTTGTCCAAATGAGGCAAGATGGACTGAACAGTGACCATCCGGAACTTATATTGAACTGACTTGTTCAGAATGCTGAGATCCAAAATTGGTCTCTAGTCCCTTTTTTTTTTTTTTTTGGAACTAAAAAGAATCTTGAGCAAGTTCTGGATCCTTTCTGGTCTAGGGGGACCTCCTGGATAAGTCTTTTTTCTAACACCTATTGTATAGTATTTTGTTCAGTAACAGAGGGGATAAGAAAAAAGGAATTGTATAACCTCTGGTAATAATCCTCTGTGACCAAGTATATTTTGTAAGGTCCAGCCAGGCTCTTTGGTGCAGGGATGAGTGACCGCTGTCTCCAGAGGTGGGCGATTGGGCCTCCTTTCCGAAGTGCTGAGAGGGTCTGGCAGAGAAAGAATCTCTAGACCCCTGATTCTGTGGGCCTCCTCTGCCACATGGATCGTGTCTTCCATTTGAGTTCCCCCCTCTGCCCCTGGGGGAACACTCTCCACGTGGATCATGGAATGGACCCTGGGATTTCCTGAACCATATATTCCGACCACCTCATTGATTTCTCGAAAAGCTTCTTTGATAAATCAAAAAACGTATGCCCACTACAAACAGCATCTTACCATCTTGCTCTCAACTGGAAAGTGCCACTTTCACATTGGGGCCGAATAACCAACTTCCATCAAAAGGAACACTGATGAAGGATGACTTGAAGGGCTCCGCAAAATCACACACACGCATCCTCCTGATGGAAATGCCTGAACCCTCAACTCTTGGGGCTCCCTTCAGCTTCATGTGAAATAAGCTTCATGGGTGAGTTTGAAATAGACTGAAGGGTCACCAACCATGAAGCAATAGAAGACTCTGTTCTCAGAAGTACTAGTCCCAGAGAGAGATTTTGAAAGTTCCTTGATCAAATCCCTCTCTAATCTGAAGTGTGCCATGTAATTCACGGACCTTAGTGCAAAGGTCGCTGAGGCATACACATGCTTCCCAAACTTGTCCATCACCCTAGACTCTCTGCTAGGGGGATGAACAAAATAACTCTTTTCCACAAGTTCTTTCTTGATGGCTGCCACTATGACCATAACATCCAATGGTACTCCTTTGTTCCCAGAATTCCCTTCCCTTTGGTAGTGCCAAGATCCTATCTGGTCTCTTGGGGATCAGCTCAACAGAATCAGGTTCCTTCCACACCTTCTGAGAAATCATATCAATGAGCTCATCAGCAGGTAGAGTTAGCCAGGAAATAAATGGACCAGTACCAAATGCCTCCAGGAATATCAATTCCTCTTCAGAAGGGTTATTGGTAGACCAACCACCCCTTTGTTTAAGGATCTCTAAAATGTCTCTGAATGAGACGTCATCAGGTGGTGATCTTGGGGACCCTTCCCCTCATCGAAATCAGTATACTCTGTGATAAGACTCCTGATGGGAGTTAAAGTGCCTCCTCCTACACTTTCTCTTCCCTAGGGATTTCTTTGGTAGGATGTTCTGGAGAAGTACTGGAAAAAATTATTCCCTGTTGGGTAGCCTGGGGACTTTGGGCTAGCTGTTCCTGTGTAGCAAAATGTTGAGGCTCATAACACACAGATCTGAGATCCAGATGGAAGATCTGAGGGGGGAGGAGGCATCTGAACTCTAGTAGAGAATACTCTCTCTACTACCTAGAAGGCAGAAGTCCCTGGATAGAAGGAAGCTGTCAGAGACAAAAAAACGGCATGTTTCTGGACTGATGTCGCCCTCCAACCCAAAGACACTCCACCCAAAGCAGGAGTAGGAAATGAGATATCAAATGCCTAGGCTCTGAGGTGGTAGAGATGGCTAAGCCGACTTCTGAGACACCTCCAACCCCCTGGAGCTGACAAAGACGCTTCAGGTCCAAGAGTTGTCCAGCTTCAACACACTTGGAGCCAAGAACATTCACAAAAGTTATCGGATCTGAAGATGAAGCCATCTTTAGATCCGAAACAGACTGTGCCGGGAGTCTTCATCCAAGGGGTTCCGAAAATGAAGGAAGGATTGGAGAAGGAGCCAAAACTGGTTGGGCTGTACTAGTGAAGTTCTCCACACTCATGGGGGGGTTAAGAGCTGAGAGAACTCCCATCTGAATATGTGTCGAGAGATACTTCATCATTCTGTCCAGATCAGCTTCTGTGAGACTTCTGGATGAATGGGAAGAGACTACAGAAGGTGATTTAGAATGGTGGTGTCTTTCCAGGAATGGAGATGGGAAACAAGATACAGGTTCCAAGGAAGACACATAGCTAGTTATAGGTAACTGCTTAGGTTCATGATGAGCTTGATCCAAAGATATGGATCTGGTGTCTGAAGAAGTCTGATCCAAAGGGTTATCTTTAGGATAGAACAATCATACCATAAACATAGATGTCCTTCTCTTCTATGCTGCAGTAATCCCTTAAATGAGGGATCCTCCGCCAAGGGTGACCCAACGCCTGGCCAGTATAAAAAGAGCTTTTAAGTACTGCTAGTACGTGGGACATCTCATGTACAGCTTAGAAGTATGCTGGCCATAAAGGCATCATCCACACATACAATCCTCAGAAATGAAAGTCCCGGGACAAACCCCAACCCAAGGAAACAAGAAGTTATCAGACATCCAGAAACAAAAGGAGGCACCAGGGGGAAGGAGTGAGGAATAGAATACTGCAACACAGAAGAGAAGGACATCCATGGTTATGGTAAAATATTACACAACTATTCTATGACCTTCTATTGTAATGTTGCAGTATTCTTTACATGAGGGAGAGTACCAAAGCTCAGGAGGAAACCTGGGAGGAGGAAGGACCAGACAATCTCTCTAGAAAGTAATGAAGAATGTCTCAACCAAACCAGTTCTAGATCTGGAGATGCCATCCAACTTGTAATGATTGGTGAAGGTATGTACAGAGGTCCAAGCAGCTGTTTCTACAATGGCATTAGTATTGAAACCCTTAAAGAAAGCACCAGAAGCCGCCACAGCCCTAGAAGAATGAGCCTTAACCTGAAAGGGAGGCTCTTCATATGGAAAACATAACAAAAAATACAGCCTTTGAAATCCAAGCAGAAACACTCTGCTTGGAATCAGGCAATCCCAGAGCCCTGGAATGAAAAGAAACAAAAAGCTGATCAGATTTCTTGATAACCTTAATTTTATTCAAATGAAATCTGAGTGGTCTATGCACATCCAAGGCATGCAAAATCCACTCACTTGAGGATTGTGGAGAAGGAAAAAAGTGGGCAAATAAATAGATTTGTTAAGAGACAACTCATTCACAACCTTGAGCATAAAGGAGGGGTTAGTACGTAATGAGTCCCTGTCCTTTATGGAAAATAAGAAAAGATCAGATATCCTTCTGGCAGAAGTCAAAGCTAGTAAATGAACAGTTTTCCATGTACAGTATTGCAAAGAAGCTGTAACTGCAGGCTCAAATGGACCCACACAGTTAGCTTCTCCAGAACAAAGTTCAGATCTCAAGAAGGAACAGGTTTCCTGGGATGTCTAATGTGAAGGACACCTTTGAGAAAGTTTATCCTCTAACCTAGAAGTCAAAGGGGTGATAAAGGCAGACAAGCATAAACAGCTGACAAATGGACTTTCACAAAGGAGTAAGCCAGACCATCACTGAGCAACTTAAGTAGGAAAGAACCAATGGAACACCCACAGACAGTGAATCCAGGTTGTGTGAATGAAACCAGATAGAAAACTTCCATTCAAATAAGCAGAATTTCTTAATGTTGGTTTGTCTGGCCTCCTGCCGTACCCTAACCATGTCCTCAGAAAAAAGATGCCTGAAAGTACAGAACTCAAAAAAACAAGCCACCCTGGTGGAATCACAAAATGAATCAGATGTACAACATGAGGAAGAAAATCATGGCAAAAACTAGGAGGTGCAGCACCCAGCAGGATAAAAGCACTCGCATTAAAATAAACAACTCAGAAGACAGATAAAGTCTACCAAAGCCAAATTTGAGGGAAGTTTGGCCTCTCAGGCCAAGGACAACCACAAAGCATTCTTGAGCTATGTCCGCAACCTCAAAGGCAATACACAATTGTATGCAGAGCAAATTGTAAATGGAGCCACCTATACTGAGCCAGAAGATATAGCAAACTTCCTGGCTGATAAATTCAACTCCAACTTCACTCCTCTCTCCCCCTCAACCTTCCCTCATGAAATATCATCAAATATAACTCCCCCCTACTATCACTAGAAAACAAGTCCTTAATGCTCTCGCGAAGACCAAGAACACTGCATCGATGGGCCCAGACAATAAAGGATGCCTTCTGAATAGCATGAAATATGACCTAACAGGGCCTTTGGAATTACTATTTAACTGTAGCCTCCAAACAGACTTTGTGCCTCATGAATGGAGAAAGGCAACAGTCATCCCTCTGCACAAAGATGGGCCATCTACAGACCCTGGAAACTACAGACCCATAAGTCTCGCTAGTCTTACATGTAAAGCCATGGAAAGAATGATCATGGAGATTAACAGATATAATAAACCTTCAAACTCTGGACCCAACCCAGTTTGGTTTCAAGGGCAGATCATGCCTACTCAACCTGGTGGACTTCTTTGAGAAGGTCACCAAAGCAATGGATGAGGGCAAAATAGTTCACACTGCCTACCTTGACCTGGCCAAGGCATCTGAAACAATACCCCACTTGGGCATTGACAAACTCAAGAGGTTAGGTACAAACCCATATGTCAGCCGGTGGATAGCCAAATGGATCAAAGGCAGGACCTAGAAAGTTAGAATTGGGGAGTCCACCTCTACAAAGAGGTCAGTCACAAGTGGAGTCCCTCAGGGATCAGTCCTTAGACTGCTCCTTTTTGGCATTTACTTCTCAGAAGTCAAGGCGAATGTCAGTAGTCTCTGGCTGACTAAATTTGCAGATGATTGCAAATTAAGACTTTCAATGAATCTCACACTGACACAAATGCTCTCCAGGAAGGGCTGACAGACAAAACTGGCGTCAGAGTCATGGACCAAAACTAAATGGCAAGAAATGCATGATAGTATCCTTTTGGAAGTCATCCATCCCTGGCAACTATCATATTGACAACACACTCCTTAGAGTTGACCCAGCAGTCAGGGACTTAGGAACATGCATAGACAGTAATCTAGACTTTGAACATCATGTGTTTTCAGTGGTGAGGAAATCATTCTATGTTGTGCAACTTATAAACAAAGATATGGCATCTAAGTCCAAGGAAGTCATTGTTCCACTGTATTTGGCATTCATCAGACCTATCATCGAGTACAATGCCCCCTCTGTTATGTACCTAACCAGGCATATCCAAAAACTGGAAAGTCCACAGAGGTTCCTCACTAAAGGAATACAAGGCATACGTAACATGTCCTATGCAGACCGCCTCAAGGCCCTATCCCTGTATTCTGTCTACTACAGGCTTTTGAGGGGAGATCTATGCCTGGCATACAGGGCATTATCAGACCGCACTTTGAAGAACCTCCTGCATATCCACAAAACAAACAGTACCAGACTTACCCGTTCTAAAAACTTAAACCTTGCTTGTGATATAAATAGGACCTGCTGGAGAGAGAGGTATATATCCCAGAGACTACCCCATCTATGGAACAGGCTCCCCATCCATGTGAAGCAGATCTCTTCCATCCATGTGAAGCAGATCTCTTCCCTAATCCAATTCAAGTGCAACTTGAACAACTGGATGGGGAACCGGAAATTCATCCCTGATTTGGTACTTATGTCTCTGATGCAAACAGGTAAATTGTAAATTGTTCATCTCCCAGGCACATGCTTACACTTATCAAGGGTATCAGAACTTGTCAGAGATTTGGAATGCATGGCTAGGCTTAAAAAAGCCCTTGTGGTTGTTAGCCTAGTAAACACCAGTGAACCTATACAGGAATCAGAAGTCTATCACCCGCAGAGTCAGACGCACAGCTGAGAGATGTGGATGGATAAAAGATCTTTAGTTCTGTGTGAGAAGGTCCACCCTGTGAGATAACTTCTGATGATTGCCCTTGGCTAAATGCAGAAGATGGAACCAATGTTGTCTTGGCCAAAAGTGGGTCACCAGCACAATTTTTGGTTTGTCCCGCTGAATCTTGAGCAGGACCTTCTGTATGAGAGGAAAGGGGGTGTGCATAAAGAAACATCTCCTTTCAAGAAATTGATAGGGCAACCACCTTCCAAACCAAAGGACCTCTAGCACAAGAAAGAAGTTGCCTGTGCAGAAGGGAGGCAAACAGATCTACTTGAGGAGTACTCCACTGGTGGACAATGTCCAGAAACACATCTCTGTGAATCATCCATTCATGGGATCAAGTCATGGACCTGTTCAGAGTGTCTGCCACAGAATTCTGACTGGCAGAGATATAAACTGCCTGAAGAGTCAACTGGTACTTAAGTGCCATTTCCTATGCCATGAAAGTTCGCTGTACAGAAGGTATGACTTCGTCCCCCCATGTCTGTTTAAATACCAGAAAACTGTGGTGTTGTCTGTACAGAGTTTTAGAGATCCTGGACAGACAGAGGATGAAAAGCCTAAAGAGCTAATATGAGGACTCACTTATTTGACGCTGATATTCTGCTCCTTTTGAGAAGGTGACCAGAGGCTCTGTACCTTCATGGAAGCAACGGTTGCCTCCCATCCTAGATCTGACATGTTTGAAAACAACTCTTGAGTGGGAAGAGGAGGATGCAGAGGAAGGTCTGGTTCAGGGAAATTTTCTGAATCCACCAAAGAGTTCTTTTTCTAGACAAGGGAGAAGAGGAACCAAAAACTCTAGTAGATGTGCATGCTGCATCCAAACTGATTTCAGGTACCACTGAAACTTCCTCATGTGAATTTTGGCCAGAGGTAGTATGGGAATGGTGTATATACCATGAACCACAGGAGCCTGAGAAACTTCCTGCATGTAACAGAATGAGAAGAGGGAGAAGACCATGTAAGAAGGAAATGAAAGGCAGAGATGCCAGCATGCGACTTGCCTGCAACCTGCACCCCAGGAAGATGTGGCCCTGTGAGGGGATAAGAAGGGACTTTTTTAAATTTATTTTGAACCTCAAGCTTTGGAGAAGAGAAATAGTGAACTGTAGATTTTGTTGCAGGTTCTCTGGACAGGGAGCTAGAAAAATAATATTGTAGAGGTATGGGTAAACCTGGATGACCTGAAGTCTGCAGTAAACAATTACAGGAGCCAGGCACTTTGTGAACACCCATGGGGCAGTGGAAAGACCAAAGGACAAAACTGAGAATTGAATGCGCAAGGAAGCGACAGAGAAATATAAACATTTCCTGTAAAGGTGATGAATGGGAATGTAAAGATAAGCATCCTTGACGCCCAGAGAGGCCATGTAAGCCTAGGGAAGAATAAGAGGAAACAACGTTTGCAGGGACAGTATGCGGAATGTAGGAACCTTCAGAAAAGTGAATAAAGCACAGAACATAATAATGCAGAATACGAACGTAGAGGAAAAAGAAAGTGAGTTATATTCTGTGTTTAAGTATACATTTTTTTCTAACATTTTAGAGAAAACAGTTTGGTATTACTGGCCCTATATACAGAAAGAAGAATCCTGCCTAAAAATGTTAAACTTTGTTTTTCATATAAAAGAGGCAGGAGTCTCAAGGACATGTTGGCACATGGAAAATTTGAGACCAAAAATATAAAAAATAATATAGTGAGATATGGAACTTTTCCATGTGACAGTTGCACAGTATGCAAACACATAGTTGACAGTTTTGAAAGCATTAATGAAAAAAAATTCATAGAAGAGGCAACTTCGCTTGCAATAATGAAAAAAATATATACAGTTGATCCTTGTGGATTATTTTATATTGGAGAAAGCAAGAGAAGTTTTGCTGCAAGATTAAAAGAGCACATAAGGGACATCAAGAAGCAAATATTTCAGAGTCCTGTAGCTATGCACTTTAAGGAACACCATAATGGAGACCCACAGGGGTTGAAGGCAACTTATTTGGAACAAGTAAATACTAGGTTTAGTACTGATGAAAAATTTAAAGAACATTTAAGAAGGAAGGAAGCAACATTTATTTTAAAATATGACACAATGTTTCCAAGAGGTTTGAATAGGGAATTCTCTTGAAAGCATTTAATGTAAGAAGGTTAAAAAAGAATATTAAAAGTTAAAAATAATATTAAAAGTTAACCTTTTCAGCTGGCTTTTATGAATTCTTAATTGGATGATTATTTAATTGATTAAACGCATGTGTATGCTTACCAGAAGAAAGATGTACACTGAAAATGCTTTTCTGAAAGCCGAGACGCCAGAGAAGTGTTATTTGCTCTTAATGGTATAAGAGTTTGAAGTTTTGCTGTTAATTTTTATGCAGAAGTTATTTTTTTTTATTTTAGTAAACCAGTCTGTGTACTAAACTGAATGAATTCATCTGGCCTGGAACTTGTGGTGTGAGGTTTGGCTTGTTCTGCAGTGTGGTGCTTCATTTATGGCCAGTGAATTGTTTGTGAGACTGTCAAGACTGTTTACAGAATTGAAAATGGATTCCAGTCAAAGAACTTTGGATAATTTTTTCAGTTCCTCCCAGCCAAAAGAAGGGGAGGGTCAGGGGTCGTTAACCCATGGCAATGATGGTTCTGCTCCAAATCCAGAGTCTACTACAAGTATATACTTCCAGGTGGGATGACAATGGACAGAAATGGTCAGTGAATCTATTCTCAACAGGGGGTAAGAGAACGAATGTTTCTGTATTTCCTGAAGTGCAGGATTTATTAGAATAAGCAGAGAGACTGATTTTTAGGGAGACATCTGTTTTTTTCAACTTACAGAGAATCAACAGACATCAAGAACTAGATAGAACACGTAGAGGCTTAAGACCCTTTCATAATCCCTCTAAACCATTTGATTTGACCAGTGAAGGTGACTTAGCATTTCCTCAATGCTGGGTGGCAGCAGAGCACAGATGTAGTGCTGAGTGGGTCAGCATTCTGGTGGAAAGAGATATGCTAAATAGGGCTAAGCTGAAATCAAACAAGCCTGTTCAAATATTGCAAATAAGATCAGTCAGGAAGCCTTTGAAGGCTATTTGCAGTGTGTTAATGACAAATCGTTGACCTATGAAAGAGCTTATTGGTCGTAAAAAGAAAAAAACTGTTGAGACACATTTGAGATTACGAACGCAAACAAGCGTTCGTTTCTTCTTCCAAAACTAACAAAAAGAAGCATGTTAGGTTCCAGGAAGGAGGTAACTGAACAATCTGTGAATTATTACACATCGGCTGAAAATGGAGCCTCATCAGCAGAAGGTGAAGGGGAAGAATGGGAAGACTACCAAAGAGTCAGAATCCAGGGTATCTAAACAGGAATTTTCGTGACCAACCTGGGTTACAACAAGGGAATAAGAAGAGAAGTTGGCAGGATCAACAGCATGGTGCTGGATATAATTCCCAAACCAACAAACGGGGAAAATGGACTTAATAAAATGGGACTGTCTAATAATATAAATGTAAATTGTAAATTTGTCTGAATGCATTATTAGTAATGAAGAAAAAAATGTTTTATATAGGGGTTTGAAATTTATTCCAACGTTTCTTCCCAGAATGTATGAGTTAAAGGTGGAAGTATCTAATTTTGTTCGCAAGATACATTTAACAGATTTCTAAGCAAATCAAACAAAAGGTTTAGAATCAGATGTGAACAATGCAAGTTTTGTAGGTGCTGCAAGTAATGGACAGATTTTATTCTTGTAATTCTGACTCAGAAAGGAATGCTTATAGTAATTTTGATACTAATGGTGTTTCTTATAAAAGCAAATTTATGCCTCCTTTCAAGTGCGATAAAATTGAAATGTTTCATCATATATTAAATTATGCGACAGAGTGCAATAAGTTTTTTAGAAGTGAAATTCAATACAATATGACAAAGAATGGGTCACTTTAAAAATTTTAAGGGAAAGAAAGGAACTCATATTTAATTACAGCATCTAGAAAATGGTAAAATTTATGATAAAGTAGATTTCTTAACTTATCAGGAGCTGGTTAACAACTATGAAGCATTAATACACAAAGGAGTTAGACTAAATTATTTTAGTCATGAAGATGCTAAAAATAAGTTTTTAAATAAAAGCAGTGATTTGGCAAAGTTCTTCTGTGTGCCTAAAATGCATAACAAGATTAACCCTCCAGGTCGTCCCATTATATCAGCCTGCAATTATGTAACCCATAATTTGGGGTGTTTTTTGCATCAATTTTTGCTAAAAAAGGTGATACAATTACCTTCATGTATTAAAGACAGTTTTTATTTTCTGCATAAAGTTAAGAAACTAGTATGACAGAAGAACATGTTTTTTATAGTGATAGAGGTAGTATAAAACAGTGATGGCACAGAACCTATAGAATTTTTTCTGGGGAAAAGCCCCAGTACATTATAGAACTGACCTTGTTCTGTTTGGAAAATAACATATATGAATTTGATGGCTCTCTGTACCATCAGAAGTGTGGGACAGCTATGGGGGCAGCTTTTGCCCCCACATATGCTAATTTATTTATGGGTCTCTGAAAATCTGTGTGTGTACAGGAATGACTTTTTTAGAAAACATGTTCATTTTTACAGATACATTGATGATTTGATTTTTGTTTGCAAGGGGGTAATGGAGAGGTGGAAATGTTTGTTCAAGAACTGCAAGTGAACAGGTTTGAGATCAAATCTGGTGGGTTACATAAAGGAGAGACAGTAAATTATCTGATTACTACAACAGAAGGGCAAGAAGATAGTAAATTAAACTTAAAACTAAAATATTTAGAAAAATGGGACAACCAAGCATTATGTTGCATGGAACTAGTTGTCAACCCCCCCCCCCCCCCCAAACACGCACACTCTCTTCCATTCCTTATGGGGAAATGGTCAGGGTTAAACGTTTGTGCAGTGATAGAAAGGAATGTGAGAAGGAAGTTCAAAATACAGCTACCATGTTTATAGAAAGGGGCTATGAGCCAGAGAAAGTATGGTTGGGGTATAATAAAGTAATGAACAAAAAAGTGAATAAACAACAGAACATAATGCAGAATAAGAATGTAGATGAAAAAGAAAGTGAGTTATATTTTCTAAGTATACTAATTTTTCTAACATTTTAGAGAAAACAGGTATTACTGGTCCTATATACAGAAAGAAAACTCCAGCCTAAAAAATGTTAAACCTTGTTTTTCATATAAAAGAGGCAGGAGTCTCAAGGACATGTTAGTACATGGAAAATTTGAGAGACCAAAAATAGAGAAAATAATATAGTGAGATATGGAACTTTTCCATGTGACAATTGCACAGTATGCAAACATGTAGTTGATGGTTTTGAAAGCATTAATGGGAAAAAAAATGACATAAGAGGCAGCTTCACTTGCAATAAAAATTATATATAGTTTAAATGTCCTTGTGGATTATTTTATATTGGAGAAAGCAAGAGAAGTGTTGCTGCAATATTAAATGAGCACATAAGGGACATCAAGAAGCAAAGATATCAGAGTCCTGTAGCTATGCACCTTAAGGAACACCATAATGGAGACCCACAGGGGTTGCATGCAACTGTTTTGGAACAAGTAAATACTAGGTTTAGTACTGATGAAAAAATTAAAGATCATTTAAGAAGGAAGGAAGCAATATTTACTTTAAAATATGACAATGTTTCTAAGAGGTCTGAATATGGAATTCTCTTGGAAGCATTTAAAGTAAGAAGGTTAAAAAGAATATTAAAAGTTAACATTTTTAGGTGGCTTTTTTAGTGAATTCTTAATTGCATGATTATTTAATTTATTAAACGCATGATTATTTAATTTATTAAATGCATGTATTTAAGTGTATGCTTACCAGCAGAAAGTTGTACTCTGAAAAGGCTTTTCTGAAAGCCGATGCGCCAGAGAACAGTTATTTGCTCTTAATGGTATAAGAGTTTGAAGTTTTGCTGTTAATTTTTACTGCAGAAGTTATTTTTTTATTTTAACAAATCAGCCGGTGTACTAAAACTGAGTGAATTCATTTGGCCTGGAACTTGTGGTGTGAGGTCTGGTTTGTTCTACAGTGTGGTGCTTCACCTTCAGAAAAGTGTTTAGGAGAGAAAGATCCAGAATGGGTCTCCAAGGGCCTTCTTTCCTGGGTATGAAAAACATGCTGGAGTAAAACCCTCTTCCTCTGATGGGCAGAGGAAAGTACAGTTGTGTACACTTACCATAAATATAGATGTTAGAGTGTATTCACTGTTGCAGTCATCGCACTTGGGTTATCTGCCTGCAGGTAGCCCTCAGTCAGCCCGAATACCAGAAACTTAGTATTTCTGCGTCAGATGCTGTCGCTCCAGGACTGACGTCAGGGGTATAAAAACAGGCAGCCGACGCCATTACATCAGTTTTTCTTGCCCCAAATGTCAGGAGCCCCCAAATGGGGAGCTAAGTTATGGTGGGGAAAACACCACCAGTAAAAAGTAAATACCAATACCAATAGTAATAGCCATAGAGAGGAGAGAGAGAACCAGGAGGCTGGAGGGAGAGAAACCAGGACTGCAACAGTGAATACACATGAACATCTACATTTATGGTAAGTGTACACAACTGTACTATGTTCTTTGTGTTTCACTACTGCAATCATCACATTTTGGTGGATTCCCAAAGCTGAGGAAGGGTGGAGGCAGTCAAGAAGAGTTAGGACTGGCTAGTAGGCCTTGCAAGACTGCTGTAGCAAAACCTGCTCTGGATTTGGAAAAGATAGGCAGGTGGTAATGCTTGGTGAAGATGTGTACAGAACTCCAGGTAGCAGCTTCCAGGATGTCCCTTGCCCCCTGCTGCAAAGCTGACTAGTAACTGGTCAGATTTTCTGAAGGGCGTAGTCCTATCAAGGTAGAATCTGAGCTCTGTGCACATCCTAAGAGTGCAGGATCCTTTCCCCTTTATTTTGAGGATTAGGGAAGAAGGTTGGCAAATGAATGGATTGGTTGAGAGCCACACTGGACACCACTTTAGGCAAAAAGGAAGGGTTAGTCCTGAGGGAAAATAATGAAGGGTTCCACAGCCATCAGTGCTTGTAGCTCAGATACTCTTTTAGCTGAAGTGATAACTAGAAGCAAGGCTGTTTTCCAAGAAAGGAATTTTAACTCTGCTGAAGCAGCAGGTTCAAAGGGGGGAAGCGTGAGCTTTTCCAGTACAAAGGTGTGGGTGCTCTCCTTGGTGGCCTTAAGTTGTTTGCCCCTCTCAGGAACTGTGATGAGAGGGTGAGAAAACAGAGGTGGCTCAGTGCTGTAATGAGCCGAGATGGCAGAGGCATTGATCTTAATGGAAGAGAAAGATAGGCCTCTGTGGAGTAGTTCTGCTAGGTAATCCCGGATTAGAGGTAAGGAGGGCAGTGCTGTGTCTTCTCCTTTAGAATGAATCCCGGAACAATACCTTTTCCACTTATCAGCATAGGATTTCCTTGTACTGGGCCTTCTGGCTTCAGGAATAATGTCCCGCACCCGTTTGCTTAGGGTTGCTGGTGGAGAATTCAAGGAATAAGCCAGGCTGCAAGATTTAAGGTTTGCAGTTGTGGATGCAAAATCTGTCCCTCCTGCTGACAGAGCAGGGCTGGGGTCGGTGCCAGGGTGGCACCATTGTCAGGCTGCACAGGGGTGGGTACCAGTGCTGGCGTAGCCAGTCCGGGGCAATCAGAATTGTCCTTGTCCTGTCTTGTTTTATCTTGAGTAATACTCTTGAGAGAGGGGACAGAGGAGGAAAGGCATAGATTAAGAGCTTTTTCCATAGAAAGGATAGGGCCATCCACTTTCCAGGCCCTGCTGTGAGGATTCATGGTGCAGAATTTGCTGAGCTGGTGGTTGTAGGGGGAGGCAAAGAGATCCACCTCTGGGATCCCCCATTTCTGAGTTAGAAGGTTGAAGGTGCTGGGCTCCAATTTCCACTCGTGTGGGTCTAGGAGATTTCTGCTTAAGTCGTCTGCCAATAAGTTTTGTTTGCCTGGCAGGAATTGAGCTTGTAGATAGACTTGGATGTCCAAGGTAGTGTTCCAGAGGGCCATGGCTAACCTGCAGAATGGGTAGGAATGGTTCCCCCACTGCTTGCTGATGTACCACATAACTGTGGTATTGTCTGTTTTTATTAACAGTTGTCCTGGAAACAGTAGGGATCTGAAAGCTGTCAGGGCATTCTGTACAGCTAGCATCTCTTTTTGGTTGATGTGGAGATGAATCTGACTTGAGGTCCAGTGGCCCTGAATACATTTGCCAGCCATGTGAGCCCCCAGGCATAGTCTGATGAGTCTGTGGTCAGGGTCTGGGTGGCCTGGGGTTGAGTAAATGGCAGTTCCTTGTTGTGGTTGCATGCTTCTGCCCACCAAAGGAACTCTGTCCTTAGACAGGGTATTATAGGAATGACTGTTTCCAGGTCCTGAGAATGTTGGCACCAAAGACTTTTTAAGTACCACTGAAGTTTCCTCATATGCAGTCTTGCATATGGAATTAGCAGTATACATGAGGCCATGAACCCTAGAGCTTACAGTATTTTTCTTGCAAATAGCTGGGTTCTGGGTGGCCATTTGTAGTCTGTCAGATAGACTTGCTTTTCTGAAGTGAGGAATGCCATCTGGGAAGTTGTGTCCAAGCTTGTTCCCAGAAATGCAATCTTTTGACTGGGTACCAGTTGTGATTTCTTTTAGTTGATGGTGTACCCCAAGGAAGCGAGAAGTTTTTTTTTTTTTTTTTTTTTACAAATGTTAGGTACTGCAGCCAGGGACGTCGGGAGGCATACTGACTGTACGCATTTCAGTACAGTTTATCTGGAGGGGGTAGAATCTGGCAGGCTGTAGGACCCAGCAGCCTGTTAGCTACAAGCCAATGGCTGTGCTGATTGGTCCAGAGACTCCCGCTTTACTTGAACTTGTGAGAGAGAAAGAGACAGCAATTAATATAAGACGAGTACAAGTACAAATTCAAACCCATTTCCACCGCTTGACCTGCAATCGTTGGCTTATGTAAGTGTGCAATAGCTTATTTGCTGCTGTTCATTTATTTTGTGGCCTGGCTGATAAATTATGTAAGACAAGTTTATCTTTTTATAAAATATGAGAGGGAAAATGAAGATGCATTCGCATGATCGCATCGCAAATTGCTAGTACTGTCTCTCTAGTCTACTCTAGTGTATGATAGCTAATTCTAAATCTAATCAATTTGATTTGAATTTTTGAAATGAATGAACTTGTCTTGCATGCGTGGTGGTAGTAGCAGTAGTCGATGTCATAATCATTCATGCTACAGCCTGCCTGAGCCTAATAGCTAGCTAGCTAGTCCATTTCCACAGATTTTTTTTTATATATAAAAAACTTGCTGTCACTTCTTTAACTCACTTTCCTCCCAAGTCCCAACAGAGCATTTTCTTTTTTTTTTTAGTCGCCAAAGTGAAAAAGCCACATGGCAATGTATGATGCCATTGACTGCACTGTGTAACTGTCAGCTTGTATTGTATTCAGTAAGTTAGTTAATCTTGAAGTTCAGTAAGTGTACATACAGTTACAACGGAGTAGACTATTAAAGTATGTGATAAATTAATGTGAGCAGCAGAGTAGTTGTTTTGTTCCAACTTCCGATGAATGATCAGATTCATCATCATGAAAATAATTACCTAGTAGGCTAGCTAGAGTAAGTACGGTAGATGATGCTAAATTTAGCTAGTAGCTGCTAGCTAGTAATCCATTTAGATGATTATTATTAGATTATTATTATTATTTAAAAAAAAAAACTTGCTGTCACTTACTTTTTTCATGAAAAAGAGCATTTGTTTTTTTTTTTTTTTTGATTAGTAAGTTGCCTGGCACGCTACCGCCACGAGTACCAATACCACCATACTACCACCAACTTTAGATAATGGCGCCCAAGGCATCAGGAGGGCGGGAAGGGTGAAAGGCCTAGACTACCACCCGCAAATAGAGACTCACACTGTCTGTGATGACAGTTAGCCGATGTTTCTGTGCTGTGTGTATGAGTCTCAGTCTGGACCATGTGTGCTGATAAAACCGGGTCCGTGCATCATGAACGTTATTATCCTACACATTATTTCCAATTTTTCCAAGCTCATCATGATTGTACTGAAAATCCATCCACTGCCTGCCTGTGCCCTTTTGCCACTGTCATTGCAAAGCAATAAGAGACTCGAGTTCATGGGAAAGGACACTTCTGAATCTGAAAGAAAGCAAAGATTCCTCTTCCAAGCAGGATGCACGGCTGAAGATGTTCTCGCTTAACTGCATTACACTCTGACCCAAAGATACAGGCTTCCTTTGATTTGTTTGCGCATTTTATTTTCTGATTGCTTCCTTCCCACCCCACCCACGTGTGTAGCCCTTGGAGTTTGAGTCTCGATAAACTGGCTTGCTGCTTTATTTTTACTGTTGGCTATATAGCTCCTGGGCATTCTTCTAGTCTCGCTTGTATACTGGCCATAAAAGATGCTTTTCACCATAGCAACCTACATCAACTGTCAAGAGCTTTGCAGAATGTATAACATTTTGCCGTATATTTTTGGTCTGTGTCTCAAAGTCTGTGGCTTTCTGCAAAATCACTGAGGATCAATGACACTAATTCACTAAATATCATATTTTTGGTTTCGGGGTTCATATCCTTTAGAATTCTGTACCTATGCTGTTCTTTGGTTTAAATACATTAGTTTCGCCGAAAGCCCGAAACCGAAAGCGCTAACTTCTATTTGGTACTTTATAAATACTGTTTATTGTATAAGTCTGCTCCATTGCGTTTGCGTAACGCGTTCCAGTTCGCTTTTTTAGCAGTTCAAAAGTGTGAACTTGCTGAAGTTTGAAGTAGGCATATTTTCTCCGTTTTCTGTGATTTCTGTCACTGTCACTGATGAGCGAGTGCCCTAGTAGTACCCCTGTATGCACATTCAAAATTTTAACTGGTCAGCTCAATCCTGATTTAGCTAAGGGCTCTGTTAAAAAAATGTCTGTTTAATTGGTCTTTTCTTTCTTTCCACGGCCACGAATATCTCGTGAGTTACTTCCACAGGGAAGGAGATGGCTGTTGTCAGGGCTTGAGCTAAATAACTTAACCAAGGCTTTTCGTTTGAAAATAATTGTTTTCTGATGTTTAAAAATGAGGAGTTTGGAACTGGAAGTTCCAGTTCCAAACTTCTCATTAGAAGTCAATATTACTCTGAAGAGCACATAATATGACAATTTATTTATACATTCCACTAAACAAAGAACATATGGTACAACAATATACAATCTAATAAATATGTTATAGATATGTCATTTAAAGTATATAATCATTCATCTGCTATCAATTTTCTACCCATTTCATGTTTTAAATTGTTAAATAAAAATGTGTGTTAGCATGGATCCTGTAATGTACTGTATGCTTTCACTGATAGGCATTCAGGAAACCAAACCAGTTTCTCCTGCGGGCCTATCTACATTACTAGATCTCTGCTTCAATATATAGCAGAGAAACAAAAGTGGCAAGAATTTTTTTGTATCACTATAATGGCTATGGATAGTTTCCTAGTAAAGCAGGCTGAATAAATACAAGTGGTTGCAATAGTTTCACTTAAAACATGGCAATAGAGCAAAAAATATATTTATCAGTAGGATGATAATTAAAGGACAGCTACACTGTAAAATGCAATAGTTCTTTTTCCCATGGTATATTTTCCTCTCAACAGGATAATCCCCATACTTCAATATACTAAAAAAAAAAAAAAATTGTGAGCACTTTCTTCCACACTGTGTCATTTTTAGCCTAGTCAGATTCCTCAGTGTGCACTGTGTTAGACCTAAAATAAGTCTTATGATACTTTATTTAGGAATTTGTCTTTCTTGCTCTTACACCCATTTTGCCTATCACATTTTAATGTTTGTTGGAAGATGCATAATAAAGTAGCTGTAGCTCTGTTTTTATTTCTTACCTACTGAGTTCATAAAACTATTCATGCTACAAAATTCCCAGCTTTTTTACTGTGGACTGTTATTTACAGCTACAGAATTTCTCTACATTGGGGCCATAAATCTATTCAGCCCCTTTAGAGTCTGAAGATGAAAAACACACTGACAGTAACTTCACTAATTAGGTGACCTTTACAAACTAAGAAAAATGACATTTTTCCTGATCAAGGGAAGGAATGTGGGAGGAAGGAAGAACCTGAAACTCACAATATTCCACTTAAAAAAGCTGTTATCTCAAGTATCATTTTACATTTCTATTATTATAGATTATAGATTGTGTAACACATATGTAGGAAACAAATCTGAGTCACTGCCAACCAAGAACTGACACATCTATTAAAGATTCTCAGACTTAATAGCATTATTCACTAAGTGAATGCAATAGTAATCTGACTGGAGAGGTTAGGTGAATTAATTTCATCAGCTGTTTTCTCCCAATGTATTATCAAAAAGTATCTCTCCAAGAAAACAACATCATGCCAGAATGTCTGCCCCATGAAAAAATTACATATACAACATATATATGTATGTATGCATGTACCACCTAGATATATATATATATATATATATATATATATATATATATATATATAAAATCTAGACACACACATACATAAAAAAAAAATATATATATATTTTCATCAGAACAGTCACATTACAGTTACTGGGAAAATGGGAAACACACATGTGCAAAATAATAATATATATTACCAATACCATGCACACTTACAGCATGGTGAATTGTTTATTCCCTTATTTCTGTGTCAAGGACCCTAGCCTTCACAGTTAGCAATGCTGAAGTCTGTGACACAGTTCCTTAGTTTCTGAGAGAGAAACAATGTCTTCTGCTGCAGCCAACAGCTTTAACTACATGGCAGTCAAATAGATGATAGCAATGAAATGTAATAAGAAAGTAAATTTAAAAACTAAAGTAAAAAAAAAGGTCTGTTCATTTAAGTTATTCACTGCATATTGCAAATTTTTCCAAAGATTCAACAGTTTCAAATCACAGCACTTGCCAGGGCCCTAAATATTATGTATCACACAAATTGATTGTACTTGTTTTTTTCTATTAATACTGTAACGCAGTACATTTGTACGACAGTCTCTTGGTTCATAGGTTCATACTAGGCTATCTGCCATGGGGCAATTATAAGCCTAGCCCGATTTTGTTTGGCTTACATACCCTTGATTTGAGTATACTGTGCCCTTTTACGGTTTAGTTTACTGTGCCTCTGTCTAATAGTGACACGGAAGTAATCCCCGGAACAAACCTACAATCCCCCATCCACTCATCAAGATTCTTCTTGAAGAGATTCAGTGAGGTGCTCTGCCAAACATGAATTGGGATTCTATTCCAGAGCGAAGGGAGCCTCTGGGTTATGAATCTGCCCCTCCAGCAAGTCCTATTTATTTCTGTGCTGAGGTTCAAGTCCCTCAAGTGTGTGGCTCTAAGGGATTTAGATTTACTGAGGTGGAGCATGTCCATTAATTCTGGATTGGACATAGCTTTATATGTCAGGCATAGATCGCCTCGAAGTAGGCGGTATGCAACTGAGTAGAGCTGGAGTTTTTTTAACAGCGCAGCATATGGCATCTGTTTGAGTCCCTTGATCATCTCGGTGAGGTACTTTTTGGGTCTTTCTAATTGCTGCAGGTGTCAGGTAAGGTACATCCCAAAAGGGGCATTGTATTCTATGATGGGCCTGATGAGGGATGAATAAAGGGGCACGATTACCTCTCTTGATCTAGATGTGAATCCGTTCATGATGAGGTGGGCCATGTAGAAGGTCTTTCTAACCACTTTGGCAATGTGGTTGTCAACGGAGATATTGCTATCAACTTGGGTCCCCAGATCCCTAATTACATTCGCTGTACTTATCATGTACTTAGCATGATATCAGGTATAACCTGGTAGTGCTGGGGTGCTCTCTGGAGCCTTGAACCAGGTTTCTGTCACTGCACAGATATCAATGTTCTCCATACTGAGGGAGAGCTTCGAGTGCGTGCATCTTGAGGTTCAGACTTCTGGCGTTTAGCAGCATTACCCTTAGTTTGTTCTACCTTGGACTTTCAGATTTATTTTCACTTGTTTGAGACACATATCTTTAAACAAGAGGTCAGCAAATACTATGTGCATTCAACTGTATACATTTTCTGGGCATCTTTGAAAATTCTGTGACAGGTTGTTAAATGTTCTTGAGTCTTATGCCAATGATGGTGCAAGGGTAGACTCAATCTCCCTGGTAATCCTAAAGTGCTGAAACAGCTTGTATTTCTGATAGGATGGAAGCTGTAGTGAAGAGAAAACAACCATCTGGTGCCCAGCAGAGGAAAGTGTGAAGCGTACACGAAAAGAGGAGATTGCTCAGCTTTCAGCAAGTTTGGCCTCCTTCCTGACTACTCGGTAAGCACATTTATTTACACATACTAGGGCTTTATTACAGAAAAACCTGCAAATGTAAAACTGTCCAGTGTACTGTTGTGGGGTACCTTGTATTTACTTAGTACTATTTGTTGAATTATGGTGTTGTAGAGGTCGAGGACAAAGCTTTGACCAATGAAGAATTAACATATGTTGATGTATTCATTGTGTTCACTATTGCCAGGTGGCACTTACAATGTGTGATGGATTTTTAGGTGTGCATCTTTTGAGGGTCTGTATATCTATGCACCCTAATATGTATTAATAAGCTAATCTAGGCATACTTTATCTGCCTTGCAGTGATTATGTGCTGGTATAAAGGCTGTAGCTATGCTGTGCCCAAAAATTGCTTTAGAATCTAATTGTACATGTTAGCCTTGGAAATGGTGTTGAGCAAAGAGTACTTTTCAGAAATTAACTTTTTTGTGTGTATTGTAGGGCATTAAGAGTATATGCCTGCAAACATGTACAACGTGTAGTCTTGCTTCTTGCTTTTGCTTTGCTTTTTAGAAAAGGCACATCTTCAAGTTGTGCATCAGTGACAGACTTACAAATGCTGCCTACTTCTGTTGAGCCATTTAACGTACAAAAGCAGCCATCCATAAACAGGTACTTTTTCTTGCGTACTGATTATGATACAATGCATCAGACTACATTATAACTCAGTCATGCTTAATTGCATAATAACCTGATTTATTTTTGCAGTTCCAACGATGGATCTACTTCTGTGGAAGCACAAAAATTTTCAGAAAGACCAGTGACAGTTTGGTAAGTCTTTTACACTCAATTTTTTTTATCATTAATTGCTGGTGATACACTACACAAAGCAGTACTCTGTGAACACATTTGATAGTTGTGTTTCATGTGTGCATTTCTATTGTTTTGCTGTAGGCACACGGATAGCAAAGGTGAACAGATCACTGTGGTTCCTCAAGCTGATGTACCTACTGAACCAGCTGCAGCAAGTTTCCCTTCTGTGGAAAGAGGCATACAAGAAGCAAATACCAGTGAAGGAGCAATTACCAGTGAAGGTCCAATTAGTTTATCTTCCAGCAGTTTGGATGCTCACCCATTGGACGCTGTGAATCTGAGGAAGAATGATGAAAGTGACACAGATAAAAGGCTTTATCACTGCATGAGTGATGTTCTGCAGAAGGATGATGGAGATATAGGGCTATATACTCGCACAATCCTCAGTGACATAGATAAGAAGACTATCCTAACGGTACAGTGGCTGCCTCCTAAAGATTTTACATTCCCTAAACGACTTGTGGATTATGCTGGAAGGAGGCATTTTCGCAGGTGTAATCCACAGCTACTTCATGACTTTAAATTTACACGGTACTCAAAGAAATTAGATGGCGTTTTCTGTGGCCCCTGCTTTGTCTTTAATAGTTCAAAGGACACTGTGTTGGTCTCCACACCAATGACCGACTGGTCGAATGCAAAAAAGATCTTGGAGCGGCACAGTAACTCTAAAGAACATGGCAATGCAGTTGCAAGGTCAGAGGCATTTTTAGAAGTGTGTTGTGGTAAGATGAAAACAGCACTGCACTCCATTTCACAGATGGATAAAAGACTGCAAGAACGCACATTACATGCCTTAAAACGTATAGTGAGAATAATCATCTTGTGTGGAAGAGAAAATTTGCCATTACGAGGACGACTGTCCGACAGTGGGACCTTCAAATCTCTGCTGCAATATACTGCTGGCCTGGACCCTTTGTTTGCAGAACATTTGCAAAAGGCACCTAGAAATGCTCAATATATTTCAGCACAGATTCAAAATGAATTGATTCAGCTCATTTCTTTGCAGATTCAACGAAATATTCTTAACCGTGTGAAGGACGCACGTTACTTTAGTTTAATTGCAGATGGCACTACAGACATTTCCCGGAAGGAGCAGATTACGCTAACTCTAAGATATGTTCACCGCACTCACAGGAAGGTAGAAATTCGAGAAGACTTCATTGAGTTTGTAGAGGCTATGGACACCACTGGAAAAGCATTGGCAGATCTTTTCTTGCAGCGAATGACAGCATGGGGTCTGGATAAAGGATGTATGCGTGGACAGGGTTATGACCGAGGTAGTAACATGAGTGGCCACTTCAGTGGAGTTCAGGCAAGAATTCGGGCATTATTTCCAGAAGCACTATACTCAGCATGCAAAGCACACAACCTAAACACTGCTATTGTACATTCCTGTGCAATGCGTGAAATGGCAAATACACTTGACACATGTCGAGTGTAATTGCCACTATAATTCCTCTGCAAAACGTCATAATGTATATTTGTGTCAGCTGAAGGAATTTGCAAGTTTGCCATCAGAGTACGATGATGTGTCTGCAGACAGAAGTACGTCTCTACGTGCACCAGGGGCAACAAGGTGGATGAGTCAAGTCGATTGCCTACATGCCTTTAAGATGAAGTATGCTGTTATTGCCAGTTGTTTGGAAAATATGGCAGAATTTGACAAAGAGGCAGAAAGATACCTATATTCTATTTCCAAATTTGATTTCATTGTTGAGTTGGTAATAATGGAATCTATACTGGGCATTGTTAAGCCTCTTCATCTTTATTTTCAACGTGAACAAATTGATCTGATACAGGCATCAGAAGAAACTTCAGTTATCGTAGAAACTCTTAAAAATATTAGAAGCGATGCTGACAGGAAATTCAAAGTGCTCTATGAAGAGGTAAAGGAACTTGCAAGTCAAGTCTTTACCGAAGAAAGTGTACCTAGAATATGTGGCAGACAAACAAAAAGGAGCAACATCATTGCTTCTAATCCAGAAGAATACTACAGATGAAACACATTCATACCATTCTTGGACCATGTGATTGCTGAACTGACTGAACAACTTATTGAATGCATACGTTTCCTGGCACAATATTTGGCACCCAAGTCATTGTACATGCTTCAGGATGATGCCAAAGTTATTGAACTGTATGAGGCTTACAAGATCGACTTGTCCTCTCTACATAACCTACGAGAGGAACTGGTAAGATGGTCCACAAAGTGGAACATGGTACCAGAGAACCAACTCCCTACCACAATTATTGATACACTGCAGCACTTAAAACCTGAGTTCTATCCAGATATCAACACTGCATTAAGTATTCTGGCAACAATGCCAGTCAGTGTTGCATCTGCAGAAAGGACATTTAGTGCCTTGAGGAGGATAAAGACCTGGCTCCGAAACTGCATGAGCGAACACCGTTTAACAGGATTGGCACTCATGCATATACATGACGACATAGACACTGACATTGAGCAAGTCCTAAGAGATTTCAATCCGTGCAATGATCGGTGCATAAACTTATTTCCAGCATAATAGTGCATGACATTGAGATGCACAAAAGTGTTTTTTGCTTGTGTGTGTAGCTGAGAGATTTTCTGACTCTTGTGTTTCCCTGCTGCTTGCAAATGTTTTAGGTTTTTCACCATGTTAGTTAACCAAGAGCAGAGAATTAATCAAGTGGCTTAAAGCAGTACTTGTTGCATCCCAGGTTTATGAACCCCCCCCCCCCGACTGATTTTCAACTAGATTTAGATACTTTCTTCACTAATTATTTTCTAACTACTATTTCTTTTAAACCTGTACAGCACTCCATATATTACTAAAAAGCTTTACAATTTTCTGTTCCGCTATACAGAAACATGCCTGACTACTGTATGTCAAAGTAGCTGTTTTTTGTAGTTTTTTATGTTAATAAGCAGAGCATCACAGACTAAACTAATGTTTGAATTCCTAGTTATAAAACCATTAAAAAAAAGATTAATATGATTATGCATTTTTTTTCTTATTTCAATGCTGCCATGTGGTGCTTACTGGCAACTTGTCTTAGTTTGAACTATTTGATAATGCCTTGGTATTTATATTTAACTGGTATACATGCATGTGCCTTCATATTTCTATTTAACTGGTATACGTGGGTGTTTGGGTGTGTGTGGGGTGCAACTTCATTGGAAGGAAGTCAGCAAAATTTTAAATGAGAAGGTATTTTGTTTTTTGACCCATGAAGATATGAAATGCTCAAGCTGCTTCATCATGCAAGTAATTACCATCCTGGCATATGGCTCACAAATGATCATTCAGGGAGCAGCATCGTGAAAGGGGCGTGGCCTGGTCAGCAGTTTAAGGAAGTGTACGGACAGCAATGTGTAGATGTGGGTGTGGTGTGTGGGTGTGGCTTGGTGGGGGCAGCAGTCTAGGAGCTGTGAGTACAAATCTGAAAATCCTGGCTACACCCCTGACTGCAGCAGCAATTCCTGACTGTCCACCTGAATCAGGCAGTCATCCAAGTACAGGTAAATTTGGATATTTCTCTGCCTGCAGTATGCAATGGCCGGAGCCAGGCATTTTGTGAATAGACTGGGTGCAGTAAATAAGCCAAAGGGAAGTGCAGAGAACTGATCATTCATAGATCCTGCCCTGAAATGTAGATACTTCCTGCATGACTCCCTTATGGGGATGTGCAGATAGGCTTCTTTTAAGTCTAGGGTGACTAACCAGGCATCCTTGGCTAGCACAGGAAGAAGCTGTTGCAGGGTAAGCATTTTGAATTTTGGTACCACCAGGAAGGTGTTGAGAATTGAAAGATCCAGGATTGGGTGCCAAGAGCCCTCTTTCCTGGGTACCAGGAAGAGTCTGGAGTAGAATCCTTGACCCCTCTGTTCTACTGGAACAGGCTGAAAAGCTCTGATATTGAGCAGGGAAACTACTTGGTTTTGAGCCTCTGCCCACTGGTTTGGAGTAAAGTCTGGAAACCCGCTAGGGGTTGGCAGTGAATGGCAATAAAATTTGTACCCTTGGGATACAATGTTGAGGAACCATTGGTCCTGAGTGATGGTCATCCAGTTTTTCGCATGAAGGGCAAGTTTTCCTCCTAGGGGCACAAGCAATTGGATAGGGTTGGGAAGTGGAGTAAAGAAGTCATTGTGAGCTTTATCTGTAAGGAGGTGGCTTACCACTCCCTGCTTTAGGGGTGGGGGAACTCCATTGCTTAGATCTCTGCATACCCTGAACCTGTAGTATGGGTGGTCCGTTTCCTCTGGGTCTTGTTTGAGAAGGGCTGGAGGGGGCTGGAAAGGACCAGTATTTTAAAGGGCAATGCCTACAGAGTCTAGGGGGTTGCACTTTTAAGAATTCTTTAACAGTCTGCATTGATTTAGATTTTTCTTCCATCTTTTTAAGAACCTCTTTTGCTCTGGTGCCAAACAAACAATCCTTATTCAAAGGAGTGTCTAGTAATTTTGATTTGACATGGTCTGGCAAGGTCTGCTCCTTCAGCCAAGCATGTCTTCTCAGAACAGAGCCAATGACTGCTGCCCTGCAAGATGCTTCTAGGGCATCAAAGCCACACTGCAAAGTATGCTTACTGACTTGGTTTGCAGAGTGCATAAGTTCCTAAAATTCTTTGTTTTCTGCACAGTCTGGAAAAGTTACCACTTTTTGTTTAATGAGTTCCATAATATGTTGCTAGTACTTCACCATGTGAAATTGGCAATTCAGTGCCCTAATAGCAAGAGTTGCAGAGGTATATCCCTTCTTACTCCATCTGTCCAAAGCTCTGGAATCCCTGTCCGAAGGGGTTGGATTCTTGGCTGTAGTGCCCTTGATACCTTTAGGCCCCTGGGAAATGATCTCTGGGTCAACAGTAGGATTCTTGAAAAGAAACTTGAGTATCAGGTACTCTGTAGTACCAGTCTGGTTTCTTAGGGGCAGGAGGTGAAGTGTCAGGAGTAAGACTGGATTCCATAAAAACATCCACAACATCCAGGACAGGGGGTATAGCTGAAGGCCTGTATTGAAGCAACTCTAAAAATGATCCGAGTCTCTTTTTCGACTTAGGATAATCTTGGCATTCCCAATAAAAATGCACTCAAAGTATGCAAGGTTTCACCAAAAGAAAAATCTAATCCTCTGGAGGGGAGGCAGAGGGAATGGATTCCTCTGCATCTGAATCCTCAGAGGTGGATAAGGGCATGTCTTCATAATCAGAAATCTCAGTCTCATCAGACTCCTGGTCTGTAGAACCTGAAGGGGACTGGATTCTCTGTCTCTTTGCAGCAGAAGGCCAACTTCCCCTAATCAGTGCAATAAGGTCTTCTGCCATTCTAAGCATTTGTTTTTGTGGCATGGGAGGCTAAGCATGTGCATTGGTTGTCGGTTTTGTAGGTGTAGTGTGTACTCTGGGCCTACGAAACTCAGTAGTTTTAGTTAGAAATGAAGTCGTCGGTTTGATTCGAATATCGGTAGAGCAAAAAACTGCCTCAGAAGCCGGTGCCTGCACAACAGCTACAGACCCATCCAAGGTAGAGACATCCGCAGGTTCCATTGTCAAAGAAGCATTTTACGGCATACCAGACTCCAAATGGGTCTCAGCACAGGCCTGTGAATCCACTGAGGCGGGCATCAGGGGCTGCAAAAGCGCCTCACTGAGTACTGGAGACTAGCTTAACGGACGCGTAGTTGACAGTTTTGGACCTACGAGGTCTGTCTGTCTTTATCCTTATGTTTTTTTTGGAATATTGGTAGTCGATGGCTTGCTGAAGCCATTTCAGAATATGGAGATAGAGAGCGAAAGAATTTAGCGACAGAGAGCCCGATGATGAATGGTTCAGGCATTAATAAGGCACAAAACCGACAGACAGGGACATTGTGATCTGGGCCTAAACAGGTGACGCAGTAAGAATGAAAATCTCTGTGAGGTATTTGCTTTCCACAGGCAAGACAACTGTTAACTTTTTCTGACATCAGTTAGAGCAAGAAAAAAAGATCCCCAATGGGATACTTTGCTTTAGAGGACTTCAGGATTATTCAAATCAAAAACGAAAATTCAGGTAGCAGCCAACCGGCACTTGCGAACTGCTTCTGCTTCGGGCTCCTCTGCAAGAAAGACTGATGTAATGGCGTCAGCTGCCTGTTTTTATACCCCTGACGTCAGTCCTGGAGTGACAGCATCCGAGACAGAAATACTAAGTCTCTCGTATTCGGGCCGACCGAGGGCTACCTGCAGGCAGATAACCCAAGTGTGATGACTGCAACAGTGAAACACGAAGAACATCTTCTTGAATTGTTCCCTGATGAAGCAACTCTATAAATACATGCAGTTGGTCTTGAGGTGGTTGTGGAATACCCATGAATGGATGAAGAGTTTTCCAGACCATGAAGTACCTCTGGTTGATAATGGAAAATACAACGAGTCTTCATTAATAGTTTCCCAAACTGGAAGAGGCAGGGAAAGATGAAGAGAAAGAGGAACAAGACAGATGAGTGTGTAAAGGGCCGTTTCTGGGAAGGATCTGGTCGAGACGGCTTAAACTGTGGAGCTCTCCTTCTTCCCTTCTTGTTTTTAGAAGTGGGAAGGCAAGCTTCTTTCCTAGCAAAAGAAGTCTTTGAGGAATAATTCCTCTGAAGTTTAGGAACAGGCGAAACAGACATTTTACGTCCTGAGGTTCCTTACCTTTTGCCTGCAAAGACAAACAAATCTGCTGCTACAGCCCTAACAAAGCACTATTATCTAAAGGAACATCTATTAATTTTGCTTTGATGTCAGTTTGAAGTGGATGAAGCCTAAACCATGAATACCTCTTAAGAATAGATAGAGATGCAGCTGCCCTAGAAGATGCTTTTGCTGCATCATAGCTGCATTCAATGGAGTGGCGTGCTACCTGAGAAGAAGCTCCTAAAATATATATCACCTGAGTTTTAACATCAGAGTCTGAAGGTCAGAAATTGTTTGAGTTGCTGGAAATAGAAAAGCCAAAGCATATCAGGTCATATGGGTTTGGCAGTTTACAATACAGAAAGCTAAGGTGGCAGAAGTATAGATCTTTTTCTGTATTCTTTCAATGGTCTTGCTCTCCTCATCAGAAGGGAGAAGCTTGGTGGATGGCAATAGTCTGGAAGTTTTCTCAGAAGCAAGGGAAACCAAAGCAGGATCTACTGAAGGAATGTGTACATAAATTTGCATTTGTCTGGCACCTTATAAAACCTGCAGTACAAAAATGTGTTGTGGAAATCGTATTAAACTTTGGATTGGTTTATTTGGGTCCTGGTTTCGGTGATTCTCCATCTGTGAATATTTTTACCAGTGGTGACTGCCTTTTGGCTTTGTTTTCTTGTTCTAAACCTTATAAAACCTATCACGCCTTCTAGGGGGAGGGGCCTGGGAGTCTGGGGCCTTAGATGCTGAACAAAATGCATCCAAAAAGGCTGGTAGGACTGGAGGTACAGATGAAGGGGAAGAAGACTATTTGTAAAAGATAACATTTTTCTCCACATCAGAAACCTGACAGGAGTTCCATTTAAAATTTCCCTCATTTTCGCCTTCCTCAAAGGTGATTTCTTCTACTTGAGAATCTGTGCCATTAGACTCTTCCTCGGGGGAAGCATATTCCAAAGGGGATGGAATGTGGGTGGAGTAGGCCAAAGATTGATCCTCAGAACAGCAGTCACCCTCAGATGATTCCAGTTCCCCAACTCTCTTGAGTGGGGAGGAAGTTAAAAGCGAAACAGACACAGCTGAAGGAGGCTTAACAGCCATGAGTGCATTAAGTAAGCCTTGAGAAAAGGTTTCCCAATGAGATTATGGAGTCTTAGGGGCAGAAATGTGCTTGGTTTTCTGCTTCTTTTTTTAACCGCACATTTTACTGATGAAAAGTGAAGGGACCTGACAGAGGCCTGCACTCAATTACAGAAGTCGGTATTTCTTCCCTAACTAGAATCTGAGGTATACCACTAAAGTCTTCTGAAATCTTCTAAAATAACAAGCCTTGGCATCCCCTGACTGTCCAAAGGGGACATGTGCATCGTCTCCAAGGACATGCCTAAGGCAGACTCCTTGATGGCCTCCAAAGCGGTAACTGCTGAGGAATCTGTGGGAACCTCTGGATGGATCTCTGAGTCTTCATCGACCTTGAGTGAGACATCAGAGGTAGGAGGACCAGCTGACAATTCAGGCCCCAGCTTTTTGGCCTTCATCTTCAACACAGGCTTGAAAGCAGGCCCAGACATACCTTCCATCATGTCCCTAGCTAAAAGCTTCAGCTGCTGATTTTCTAACTAAACATTCAGGGATGAAAGATGGCTATATAGGGTGTTAGGGATAAAGGTGTGGCAAACAGAGCAGGATCTGTGGTCGTCCACAGGTCCCAAACAAGAGATAGCAATCATGACTTTCCTTATGTGTAATCTGTCTCCTATACTGGCAGTTACCTTTCATGGATTGCAGGAAATTCTCACAACAAAATATAGTAGCAGGAGAAAATTAAAACTCCCAACGGTGCACTTATCTGAAAACTGGACCAGCAGCAAATGACTCAGGTGAACAGACAGACGAGTGAAGATGGTATTCAGGCTGGAGACAAAGAAGTTCTCGGAATTGTACAAGCAGAAATCACTTTTACGGCCAGTGTACTCTAACCCCATATGTGTGATGTCCCATATACTACCAGTACATGAAAGCTATTGTAGACTGGACAGACGTCGGGTCGCCCTTGGCAAAGGATCCCTCATATAAATAATACTGCATCATTAGAACAGAAGAACATCTGAAGTTTTTCAAGTTTCCTTGGGCAGTTCCGAGGAAAATCCAAAGATGACAGAGAGGAATCGGGTTGCCTGAAAAGTATTTTCTTGGCTTCTTTTCTCTCAGATTTGGAGGGTTGAGCTCCAGCAAGTGATTCTCCAAAGGCCGAAGGAAGAAGGCCATTGAGAATTAGTTTATTTTTCTGGTCTATTAACGGTCTAGGGTTAAAGGCCTTACAAACAGAGCATGAAAAAAGCAAATGTTAAGGACCTAAACAATAAAGGCAGAGATCATGGGGATGTAATAATGGAATTTTATGCCCAGATCTGATATATTTCTTAAATCCTGATGGTTTACTTGCCATTTTACCACACAAAAATTTGTGGAACAATCCCACTTTTTGAAAGAAAACAACAAAAGGGTTGAAATGTAGATAAACATAAAAATATGCTTTTTTTTATTCTTTTATTTTTTTTACTTTTACAGGAAAGAGGGGAAAAGGAATACCAGCAACGGTATTAAAGAAATTACCAACAAGTGGTAAGAGAAAGCTTGCCAACAATGGTAATGAAAAAGTACCAATGATAACAAGAAAAAGACATCATTGCTGCGAACTAGATAAAGGAAGGATAATGAAGAAACTAGCGAACAGGAAGAAGATATAAAAGTAAAAATAACTTATCTTCTCAAACTAATGCCAAAGAGCTGCAGCAACCCGATCTGTACACAATGGCAGCAAATAAGATCTGCTGAATGAAGGAGACTATGGAGTTATAGGTAAAGGAGGAGCTTGAGAGTTTATAGTATGCATGAGCTGTGAAACAGCGGCGGAGTCTCATCTGAGGAGCGGATCCAAACCCCATATGTTGAGAATGAATGAAAACTGACATCAGATCTTTACTTTACAGCATGCAAAGAAACTCATATACTATAAAACTGGTACTATTAAGAAAAAATTGTTTTATACAGTTAACTTTCTCCCTTCTCTTTCCCACCACCAAGTATTTTCCGAACATTAATGACATGAAGTAGGGTATGCTTTAGAGTCCTCCACAAGTCCAAAAAGTTCAATATTTTCAGATTTTCTTATTCTGTCATATTTCAGAAATATAACTATTGCTTTATACTCCCATATTTATCAATTTCCAAGTTAATGGTTTTATTCCTGTTCACCTCCATCACCCAAATCCTGTATCTGCTTCATTTCCAATATACTCTCAAATTCTTCTAGGCAACTCTCATGCTCTCTTCCTTCTCTCCAGTATTTTTCCATTGAAACACTGGAAAAGGTTTCACTGGCATGGTCTCTCGGTGGTCTTTATTACCAAAAGAACAAGAAGCAGAATTCTCCTTCTGTTTCACAGCTCACTTTTTGTTGGACATACTTTTGGATTTCCTCCTTAGCATGTGCTTCATAAAACAAAAAAACAAAGATTTTGTCACTCTAGGGTAGGATATTTTGAAGAGAGCTGGGTACAGTAGTTTGAATCTCATGCCTTTTTTTCAACATTCCCTGAACAGTGGAATACATTTACTCCTTTTCCATTGGGTGCACAATGAGTAATCATTCTCCACAAACACTCTGCTGTCTCCCATTTTTAGTACTTAGTCCTTCTACCACAGTTATTTCAGAATCAACTCCTTCTGCTGGTAGAATTGCATCTTTATTATTAATCATCTAGGCTGCTTTCTCATAGCCAGGTGTGGAGCATAAACATGATCGGCCCTTTCAACTAACAAATCCTGCCATGAAATAGAAGTCCAGTTTCTTATTTGTCCTTTCATAAAATTAACACAGTCTGTTCCTTCCAGCTTTTCTAGTACAGCTGATATCTCAGGTTTCCCTATATGCTCTGTACTCGAATTTTATTTCTTTTAAACATCTCTTCTTGAGCAGTCTCATATTCAGCCAGCCTTTTCATTTCAATGTCTCACTTTTTGCAGTTTTATCACCTGATATGAGTATCTGTTTAAAGCTTCTTCCATTTTTTTCCAGCTTTTTGTTGTTTGAGTTGATATACTCCATCAATGTTTTCATTTATTTTAACCAGGTATGTGTACAGTTGTCTTATACTTTCCTCTACATTACTGGAAGTCATGTCCAGAGGTTGCACTGGTTTTTGGTGAACCGGTACAGAACTTTTCCGACTCAGTGTTTTTCTTCACCATTTCTAGCAGATTTTCCTTCAGGTCCTCAGTATTTCTTTTTATTCTGGCATCTAGGTAGTGCAATTTTTCCTAGCTCTTTTCAGCCCCCTGTAATAAAGCCCGCTTTAGCGCGCTTTTTCGCTTGTATTCAACTCAACACAGCTCCTCGTGGTGTCCTGCAGAGTTGTACAAGCAGCAGAGAGCAAGAGAGTGACTTTTTCCTGATTTAAGTATTTTTTTCTGGCTTTTTGATTATTTACTGCTTAGCGACTGCAGTTTCGCCTGTTTATACAGCTCTGCATTCTATTTAAACTGTTTTTGTGTTGAT